>NC_061110.1:70768053-70790553 GCF_015104395.2 Macrobrachium nipponense | reverse complement strand
ACTGGCGTCATATTGAACTGGCCACATGGCCGCCACATGGTGATTTGACTACGAGGGTCAGCGGTCGCAGAAGGACAGGCAACACAGCTATCTGCCTAGATGCCGGAAAACTTTCTCTGAACTGATTTAAAGGCGCCAGTTCATGGCAGACAGCATTACGGGCTGCTCTAGGATAAAGAGCCCGTGCCAGGACAAGCCTGGCTTATTCTTAAACAACAGACAGCCTTAGATGAGTTCATACCGCCAGCAAAACTGCACACTGCACCAGGCTACTACCCTCCCACCCGTCGTTCTTCTCGAGACAGCTTTCGCCAGCTCTCCAATCCAGGTACTGTGCAAGGCTACAAAGGTTAACTTAGTCATTTTCATTCTTCAACTTATTTCCTTTCATTCTCGAGAGCGAGATTTTATTCCCCTGATATGTTCCTCGCATTGATTTCGGTCAGTGTTATAGCATGGCTTATTTGTATTGTGTTCTTTCATGCTGTGTGATAATTGCATTGTTATTAACTACCCGCTAAAAGTATTCCATTGGGAAGTAGCATAACTGTTTCGAGTCAGTAATCCTTCCAGTAATTTCTATACTCTGAGTGACTAGTAACATAACTTCCCCCCTTCGTAATCATTCAGTAAAGTAACCGCTCCCCTTAAGTGATTATTAACATAAAACTAATGCTTATGAGATCAAGTATTCCGTGCCTTACATATAAGTACCTTGATACCCTATCATATGTGCAATGCACCCTCGCTCATATAAAAAATTTTATCGTTACCCATATGCTATTGGTGTCGCTGTGGATTCTGGAATCTCGCGTTGTGTTGCTCCAAGACTCTCCCTCTCCTTTGAGTCTTCTGCATAGCATGGGCCTGGCTACCTCTGGTCACCTATTCATCTATTTCAAGATCTGATTCATAATCAATTCGCTTTGTGTTATGGGGCCTTAATGTCCCCCTCAAAACCCATAGTGTGTTATTAATACTATATATTATGATTGTGTGTGTAAATATAGTTAATTAAACTAACCTTAGAATCTACATCATCAATCACCACTGAAACACGCCCTCAGCCTCATTTTCATCTTTGTGATTGGCCCTTCTTGACCAAGGCCTTTGTACATTTCTAATGTATATATATATATATATATATATATATATATATATATATATATATATATATATATATATATATTATATAGTATCAGCAGACGGCAATATAGGAAGATTTCAGGAGGTTCCATGATACACCCTCAGTAACAGGCCATGATTTATTATACAAAAAACGTTTCGCACACAAAACACGGTGCCTCATCAGTCTGTGAAGAAATAAAAACAATTACAGTATATTAAAACATAAAAGGAATTCATCAAAGATTAAAATTAACATTAAAAAACTGTAAAAAAGCGTTATTAAAAAAGACAGTAAAAAACAAAAGAGAGAGACTACTAAAACACCAACCATCTCAGGTAAGGAAAAAAGAGGGAATGACAAAAACCGAGGTCCCAGTCAAGACGAAAACTATGCCAGATATAAAGTTGAAGACGAGGTGTTATTGTTGAGTGAAGGAACCAGCCTTTTTATGAGTAACGACTCTAAAGTGGTTAAGTGATCTGGGTCCTTCGTATGGCCAATTATGGAGAAGTGCTGCTTCAAGATCTCTATTTTACAAAGTACAGCATGATTTCTAATATTGGAAAATTCAGGTTGCTTATTCTTTGACCAGTACGAAAGCTGAAACCCTTATGGCTGCAATATCTCACCTGCAGTAACCTTCGAGTCGATCCAATGTGAGAGTCCGGACATCCAGGTCATGTGAATTTATAAACAACATTCGATCTCATGAAGGACTGCAAGCGATCTTTGAAATAAAAAAATGTACCTATTTTACAAGGATTATTCTAAATAAGTTTAAGTTGAAGACATGGAATTTCCTGTTCAATGATTTTAGTAAGTGTAAGTGAGAACTTGGTATCAGACACATACGGGACAGAAGCAAAACACAGTTTCTTTGAAACATCAAAATTAGCTATAGGTGGTTGGAAAAATTTGGTTAATAATTTATTAATGATTCTATGGACTATATCTCTAGGATATGAATTTTTGTGAAAGAAGTTTAATAAAAATTCCATTTCCTTATGAAATATTGGCCAACTGGAAGAGTATTTTAGTGCTCTATGGAATAAAGTGTAAATACTGTTTATTTTGAAGGTTTTTTGGCATGAACTATAGTAATTGTTGGCTAATCGACAGGCGCGAACCAACGACCTCTCAATTCTAGGACTGGCAGTGAAGCCTTAAACCACCCCGACACCGCAAGAGATATAAGTTCATGCCGCCTCCCACCTGAAATACCTTTCGCGCGCAGGTATTTTTTGTTTTGGAGACTGCATCAACCCATCTCGGTCCCAGTAACCTTCGAGTCGATCCAATGTGAGAGGTCCGGACATCCAGGTCATGTGAATTTATAAACAACATTCGATCTCATGAAGGACTGCAAGCGATCTTTGAATAAAAAAATGTACCTATTTTACAAGGATTATTCTAAATAAGTTTAAGTTGAAGACAATGGAATTTCCTGTTCAATGATTTTAGTAAGTGTAAGTGAGAACTTGGTATCAGACACATACGGGACAGAAGCAAAAACACAGTTTCTTTGAAACATCAAAATTAGCTATAGGTGGTTGGAAAAAAATGGTTTGGTTAATAATTTATTAATGATTCTATGGACTATATCTCTAGGATATGAATTTTTGTGAAAGAAGTTTAATAAAAATTCCATTTCCTTATGAAATATTGGCCAACTGGAAGAGTATTTTAGTGCTCTATGGAATAAAGTGTAAATACTGTTTATTTTGAATTGGTTTTTTGGCATGAACTATAGTAATTGTTGGCTAATCGACAGGCGCGAACCAACGACTCTCAATTCTAGGACTGGCAGTGAAGCCTTAAACCACCCCGACACCGCAAGAGATATAAGTTCATGCCGCCTCCCACCTGAAAATAAAACCCTTTCGCGCGCAGGTATTTTTTGTTTTGGAGACTGCATCAAAAACCCATCTCGTCCCAGGCGTGGTAGTGCTTTTTGCCCGCACATAGTCATTATATAAGTCTATCACATTACCTTGATTCATATACATATATCGAACTATAAATGACCTTTAATATCTAATTCGCTCTACCTCGGAATTAATATATTTTCATACATGCTTAACCGAGGTATTTCAGGTGGGAGGCGGCATGAACTTATATCTCTTGCTGTGTCGGGGTGGTTTAAGGCTTCACTGCCAGTCCTAGAATTGAGAGGTCGCTGGTTCGCGCCTGTCGATCGCCAATTCTATTATCGCTTAAATAAATTCCCCCTCGGTTAAGCATATATGAAAATATATTAATTCCGAGGTAGAGCGAATAGATATTGAAGGACATTTGTAGTTCGAGATATATATATATATATATATATATATATATATATATATATATATATATATATATGATATATATATATATATATATCAATTAATATATATATATATAATATATATATATATATATAATATATATATATATATATATATATATATATATATATATATATATAACACACACACATATATATTAAAAATAAAAAATATATATATATATATATAATTATATATATTATATATATAATATATATATATCTAATAAAGGAGCCCATAAAAAACAAAATATAGAGAAAAAAGTACTATATTTCAGAGACTGCTGTTCCCCTCTTCAGGTAGATGAATGAGAAAAGTTTTACAGAAAAGGTGGTATATACCAAGAGGTCCATCCACCAAACAACGCCAATTTAAGTCACCCCCGCTGATAATCTTCCTTTAATCTTCTTAAGGGTTGGTTGAATGAAGAGGTTGTTCGATCGTGTCCGAAATCCATGCTCCTTTTGAGATGTTCATTACCTGCCTCTGTTTTTATTAAGGCCGATTCCATCATTTGACTCTTGTACCGGCAGTTGCTGATATAAATTACACGTGACAAATTCCAGTTTATTCTATGGTTATGTTCATTTATATGGTTGAAAATAGCAGAGTTCTGTTGTCCATACCTACCAACTGACCGTTTGTGTTGTATTAATCTCTGGGGAAGGGATTTACCTGTAAATCCCCAGAGATTAATACAACACAAACGGTCAGTTAGGTATGGACAACAGAACTCTGCTATTTTCAACCATATAAATGAACATAACCATAGAATAAACTGGAATTTGTCACGTGTAATTTATAGCAGCAACTGCCGGTACAAGAGTCAAATGATGGAATCGGCCCTTCCTTAATAAAAGAGAGGCAGGTAATGAACATCTCAAAAAGGAAAAGCATGGATTTCGGACACGATCGAAAACAACCTCTTCATTCAACCAACCCTTAAGAAGATTAAAGGAAGATTATCAGCGGGGGTGACTTAAATTGGCTTGTTTGTGGATGGACCTCTTGGTATAAATACCACCTTTTCTGTAAACTTTTCTCATTCATCTACCTGAAGAGGGAGACAGCAGTCCTCTGAAATATAGTACTTTTTTCTCTATATTTTGGTGTTTTTATGGGCTCCTTTTATTAGATGGAATTCTGTTGTTACAGAACATTGTTACCAGTCCATCTATATATTATCAGTAATATATATATATATATAATATATACTATATATATATATATATATATATATATATATATATATATATATATATATACAGGATGTTTCGAAATTTGAGACCAACCTCTATAGCATAAACTAAAATTGATATGGACAAAAACAAAAGTAATTCAGAACAGGTATTTATATAAGTTTCTCTGACTATTTGATATTTTGTGTGGCCTCCTTCTGCCTGTACCACAACCTGTATTCTTGAGCGGTATGATTTCAATAAATTGCAAAAAAGCTGAGACTCAAACTCCATTTCCCCGAGCATTTTGGTCACCTCTCATCGCAGGTCGTTGAGGCTTGGTATAACATCATAGTTCACTGTGCACGCTTCAACACTACCAATGTTTTCACATACATTAAGGTCAGGGGAGCTACCTGGAAATTCACTTGACGAGAAGAAATCGATACTACTGTTTCCAAGCAGCTCCTATGTCTGAAGAGCCTTGAAACATGGTGCCTTACAGTGCAAAAATGTGACTTCTTCAACAAATAACACATTTTCAGGGTCTTTGAGGAAAGGAAAATACTCCACCAGTAAGCACATTTTCTCTGAAGTATTCGCCATTCCATGACTGTCCTTTTTCTTTGATGATCCACATTAACCTTTTGGCTGTGAAACAGAGAAAAATTCCCAAACATTCAGGAAATTTCACAACTTGGCGATAGCGCTTGTCATCGCTGATATTATCCAACTTTGCAACCCAAATGATGTCATTTTTATGATTTGGCTTCCTGACTGTGTATATGAAGAATTCATCCGATGCGGCAACAGGGAGAAAGTCAGCTTCATCCTAATCTTTAAGAAATGAACCAGAAAACCATGCATGGTCTTCTCTCTGTTGCTGAGTGATGTTGGGCTTGCTGATAACATGGAATGGCCTGATACCAGGTTTTTTCAACTCATGATATACAGCACTATAACTTCTCTTCTTTCCCCTTTTTGTTTCTAGTTCAAGTGCCAATTTACGTAAAGACTTTCTTGATCTACCCATTGCCTCAGCTATAATGTCTTTTGACTCCTGAGAAAGGACTCTAGGCCTTCCAAGATTCTCTCTTTTTTGTGATGACAGTCATATGGATTTTTGTTCCAGTTGCTTTTAACAAAGGATTCATCTCTTTTAATGTAATTAGCTATCCAGGAACGTGAAATGAAGGATGTGCCAGCATCCCTAGCCTCTCTGAAGGTTATAGCCCGGATTCGGTCAATCCATCTGATTTCCTCCGAGTCGTTAGCCATGGCTTTATCTAACTCCGTCACTCAGTCTGAAAATACAAGAAATGTAAAATGAAAATTAGCTTAACAGAAACTTAAGATAATGTACTTGGAGATAGGCTATAGTAGAAAACTTCATAACCTTTTCCATTTGTTCTGGGGAGGGGGCCTTTATTTTTGAAACACACACACACACACACACACACACACACACACACACACACATATATATATATATATATATATATATATATATATATATATATATATATATATATATATATATATATATATATATACTATGTTAAAGGCACTTGCATGCAATAAGTGGAAATCAGGTCGATAATTAGTGATGTGAACTAGGTTTGGAATGCAAAAAACAGTACAGTGTCAGTTGTTTCAAAAAGCTTAAAAATATTGGAACAGACGAGACAAGCTTACACATAATAATATTACCGGCCACATTAGCGAGATCGCGAGCACACAAATGACCTGGATTAAGTCGAAGTCACATGACTGTGACATCAGAAAAATGCAGTTAAGTGAGTCCAGTACTTTGTACACTAAATAGGAAGTGTACATGAAACACGGGCAAATGCACACACATCAGAATCATGAATAGACTAGTGTACTTACATTCGCATGTCCATTAGCATGCGTAAGTTCAGATGTCTGTTAGAGCAAATGAACTGAATATAACCTCCTAAATAGTGATTTATGGGATCATTAGACAAGAACTCTTAGTTGTGATTGCAAGTTGCGTGAAGGCACCAGAAGGTCCATCAATCAAGGTAGATTGCTGAAATACAGAATATTTAAAACAGTGACAGTTATTTCAGATGCTTGAGAGGGGAGGTGTGGTGCGACACTTTACAGATGGATTCAGTTGGTCACTACCAAAAATGAATTCCCTAGACATTTATTTAGGAAAAAATACTGGGGTTTATTTCACAGTGAGGATAAGTGGTGATAGTTCTATCCAATATGATTATGCATAACGGTAATCGCAGGTAGGTCACGTTGCTAGTTATGAATTTTTTTATTTTAGTTAACCAGAGTCATTTGAGACTGTAACATTTATATATATATATATATATATATATATATATATATTTTTTATAAAATCCAAATATATATATATATATATATATATAATATATACTATATATATATATATGTATGTATGTATGTATGCTGTATATATATTATATATATATATATATATATATATATATATCGTGTTCATTTTATTTAAATAGTCAGTTTTATCTAAAATAACTACCCCTCTTCCCTTGTCAGGTCTAACAACTATCAAGAAATTTACCGGATAGAAGACAGGATCAATAGATTTTTACGGTCTCTCAAAACTGAAGGAATAATAAATGAGAAAAACTTATGATGATCTTTTTTCCAGCGGGTCCTCCTTTGGTATCCTGTACGGCCTGCCTAAGATCCACAAACAAGGGGTTCCCCTCCGCCCTATCCTAGCCTCCTACAATACGCCCAACTACAAGCTTGCTAAGTTTCTGGTACCTTTATTGGAGCCGTTGACCCCGGAATGAATATACCCTAAGAAACTCCGAAGATTTTAAAACTAAGATCCTCTCACAAGACTCAGATTTGTATATGGTCAGTTTAGATGTAGAAATCCCTCCCCTTTACCAACGTTCCTGTGAGGAAGACATTGATCTTATTTTAACCAATTGTTCCCTACACCTGACTATATTGTAATTTTAATTATGAATCTTTTAAAACACTTTTAGAATTAGCCGTGCTGGACACGGCCTTTGTTTTTAGTAACCAGGTTTTTAAACAGATCGAGGGGATGGCGATGGGGTCTCCCCTCGGCCCCACCTTTGCCAACATTTTCATGTGTTCCCTGGAGGAGCAAGTAATGGAGGAGTGCCCCTTGTCCTTCTGTCCCTTATTTTACGCCAGGTATATAGAGGACACATTCGTTCTATTGAAAAATGAATATGATGCTGACAGATTCCTAAACCTAGCCAACAACTTCCATAATAATATTAATTTTACTATTGAAAAAGAACAAGACGGTAAGTTGGCTTTCCCCTTGATGTTTTAGTTACTAAGGACAATGATCATTTTAACACGACCATTTTTAGGAAAAGTACATTCACCGGACTCGGCTCCAATTTTTATAGTTTTTGTTTCATTAATTTTAAAATTAATTCTGTGCATACCTTGGTACATCGGGCTCTATCTCTAACTTCTAATTGGCTCTCTTTTCATTCTGAAATTCTCTTCCTTAAGCACTACTTCCGTAACAACTGTTCCCTGCCCATCTAGTACTTAAGGTTATTAAGAAAGTTATTATAAAAACTGCAACACTTAACACCTAAATGTAACGTACCTAAACTTACTATATACGCAAGATTTTGTTTTCTTTTTTTACCCACCAATCAAAACTTTGCCAAGCTGTGCTAAAATTATTGAAAATCATAATGGTGCTCTAAATATAAAATTAATTCCAAAAAATCCTAAAACTATTGGCTCTTTGTTTCCCTTCAAGGATCGGCTCTGTCCTTTGATGACGTCGGGCGTCGTATACGAGTACAAGTGCCCCGGATGTAGTTCTGGGAATTACGTTGGTTCGACTCGGCGTCTCCTCAAGGTCAGGGCCGATTCTCACATGGGCGTGAGTTATCGTACGGGCTGCAGATTGTCTAATCCCGAACTTTCCAATATAAGATCGCACGCTAGAAGTTGCAAGACATCGATCAAATATGACAACTTTAAAATAATTGGTCAAGTCAAGGAACCTGGAGAACTGCTTCTCTTGGAAAGTCTGCTAATAAAGAGAATTGTACCTACGTTAAATTGCCAATCATCGGCTGTTCCCCTGTTCATAGCATAACTAGCTTGTTTGTTTATATTTGTCCGCCTTCTTTTTCTGTTCTTGTGTATTCTTTTAGTGCGTTTGTCTCTGTCATTTTGAGAGGTGCGCCTTGCTCTTCATTTTAAGTTCGTTTTTACCTTTATTTTTTCTTTTATTGAGTTTAGTTTTTTAAGGATCATTTTAAGCTTTCTTGGTTTTTAATGTGTAAATGTATTTAAGTGTGATTCAGTATTTAAGTTTAACTTAGTTTCCATTTTAAGTTTTCTTATGCTTTATATGTTTCTTTTAATTATGTGGTCGGATTCCTTTTTATATAGATGTCCTGATGATGTGACCATGGGTCAAGAAACGCGTTGACAATAAATGTATCAAATGGATGTGTATATATTCCTGTGCCCTTCTCCTGCCTACTATATATGTATATATATATATATATATATATATATATATATATATATATATATATATATATATATATATATATATATATATATATATATATATATATATATATATATATATATATATATATTACAGGTATGAATTGATGTGTCAGCTGCCCCTGCTTGGAGACAAAGTGAGCTGTAGAAGTAGCCTCCTTGAATGAAGGAATCTGAAATGTATACGTTTTTAACCTGGTGGCTATCCGTACTGTTGCCAAGGGCAGTTTTGAGATGTGGTGGGTATGTACATTCGTTTGTGCGGATGTCACAGGTCTGACCGATCGAGGCACTTGGGGAAAAGATGCATTCTTTTGTGATAGGAAGAAAGACGGTTGAGCGAACGCCAAGGTCGTGAGAAAGCCCCATCTTAAATGTATGGCACATATTTTAAATGACTTAGAGAAGTGTTAAATGTATCTCTTTACTTAATATTGCCTTTGAAAAGAGAGAAGTGTGAAGTGTATCTCTTTACTTATTATTGTGTTATATATCTTTATTACAGATGGGCTCTATACCATGATATTAGAGATGGGATTCTCTAACTTGACTAATACAATGTAACAATTGACATTTTGAGCCTGGGAGTGAATACTTAGCCAGGAGAGTGGAATGATAACTTAATAGTTTTCTTTGTGGGACAGACTTGGGTTTATCACTATGACTTATTAATCAATTTACTCTATTTTATGTTCATCCGCTTTGGGTAATAAATAGTTTATTTTGTATTTATGTGAGCTTAATAGCCTAGTGACATGCTTGCAGATAGAGGGCGCCGCCTGCTGCCACAGGTAAGAATTTTTATTTGTGTAGTTTTGTCAAAAGGGGGGCCGGTTAGAGTGGTGGCAGCGGTTTAACAAGCTTTTTATATATTTTATATGCTGTAGGTACGCTAACGAAGAGACTGGTAACTAGTTAGACATATATTTTTTGGTAGGACAAGGGGTTATAATCATGTCACAGGCAACTCGGGGTTCTTTTTGCTGATTCAATGGTTTGGTGTGGTGTTGAAAGCATCGGGTTACTCGGGTATCTCTCTGCATCTCAGTGTTGGCCAGTTAGTGATTCATGAAAACCAGTGTTTTAAAATGTGAGGGGAAAAAGTTGAATTTTTTATTTATTAAAGTGTTTCGCGAGTTTGGTGAACAGGCTACGCATATTTGTGATGAGTATACGAATTCAGTTTCATATGAAGATGTGAGTGTATTTTCAAGTTTTGTTTTCTTCTTTTCTCCTTTTTAATTTTTGTTTTTGTTTTTATTCTCTTTTGTTTGGGGTGAATTTACTCGAAGGGTGTTTTTGTTTTGATGTCTCTCGAAATTCGACTGACATTGTAATGATGTGAGCGAAGGTTTTCGGTTGTTGTGAGTCACACCCTGAGAGAGAGAGAGAGAGAGGGAGGCAAGAGTTTGTGTGTATGAGTCTGGGTGACAGGGGATCTTGTCGCTGGGTTGGATCGCTTAGTAAGCGTTTTGCATCTTTTTTCCTTTTTCTATCCCCTCCCTATTTTTTTGTTTTTTGTTTTCGTGGGATGATATACGAGGCGCGGGACGCGTTTGTTTTTTGTTATCCATTATTGGGAGAAAATTTGCATTAATTTTTCTGGATTGGGTTTTGTGCGTATATAAATACATTGATGTTATTGAGATCAGGGAATCTAATAGAACATTAGAGCTTCCGTAGAGAGAGAAAAATGGCAGATGCTAAGGCTACCACAACGCTGTAACGAACGTGAGTGCGGGCGTGAGCCCGTTCAGGGGAATGGTAGACGGTGTGTTATGTTATCTCAGCCAGTGCAATTATTTATTGAAGGTGTGAATAATTATTTAAGCGCAAAGAATATGACGGATGATATAGAGGCGTTTAGAGAGGTGAAAGCTTTGCTAGATTTCAATAAAGGTGATCTCTACTATCGTTCAGAAGTTTCCAATTTGCAAAATGTCGTACCTGGACTGATTTGCAAGCATTTTTGAAAAAGCTTATGGCTCAAAGGAACACAGAGATATGGTGAGGGACCTTAGGGGTCTTTATAAAATACAGAAGGGCACTAATAGCCTCGTAGTACATAGTTCAAAACTTTTTGACTCAGTGGCAGATTGGGTAGGAAAACTGAAAACATCTAAATGGGTTACAGGAAGTAGTGTCTCACTTGATAACTTACATAAACTGATCCATTTTTCTATGCTCTTGCATGATGTACTGGATGCAATAGTGAATAGCTTTGATGAAAAAATTGAACCTACTTCAGACAAAGAATTACTTTATGCCCAAATTGAGAAACATATGTCTAAGTGTCCCACTGTAGATAGTACAATTTTTAATGGGACAGGCCCGAGGAATAGGTTGCAAAGAGACACAGAATTTTCTCCTCCCCGTCTGTGTGCAAAAGTTGAATATAACAAAAGATCGATCGATCAAAGGCAACAGCAGTTGCACTGTTTCAACTGCAATAAACCAGGACATCCAAAGAAATTGTGTAGGGTTAAATATTGTGGAATGTGTAAGAGTACCGATCACTATTGGCAATCTTGTCCTTCTCAGATATGGAGAGATCCGAGGCCTACACCTCAAGGTTCTGGTAATTATAATGTGAGGACTTCCCAGGTGGGTCAAACCAGAGGGCAAAGGGATCGGCAAAATTTTTGGAAGGCCGATCAACAAAAAGGGTACAGGTGATTAGTACGTGCCATTGTGTCTCGTGGGGGACGTCCCAGAGCCCAGGCCTATAGTTTATGGAACAGTAGGGGATGTGGATATCCCGATATTTATAGACTCAGGAGCATCTATAAATTTAATGGATTATAATTTGTATCAATCCATGTTTTCCAATTACCCTATGCAACCCTCAACGGAGACGGTGTGTGATGTGCAAGCCCATAGATTAAATACCCTGGGTTGTGTTCAAATGCAGTATACTCCCGGTGACAGAGTACTATCAGAACCATTTTTGGTAATGAAAGGAATTGCCTTGGGTGTTATGGGATAACAGTTGGAGTATCTGGTGTTTTCTGCCTTATGAGGACGTGATTAGAATGGAGGACATGGAGATTATTGAAAAAGGAGATGTGCTTGGTGATATCAATGGCGGTGATACGGGTGTTACGGAGAGAGGTAATATTAAAACCTACATTGGTGATATGGGAAATGATTGCGGGGATTCTATCGGAATTCACGGCGATAACAATTGTGGTGATGATGATATGGATGGGGATGTGGATGCTAATATTGATGTTATTTCTGATACTAACAATGCTGGGGATGATACTGAGGGTGGTAATGTGTATGGGATGGTGGAAAGGGGAGATACTAACCACAAATATAGAGGTGTTTTATCCAAAGATATTGTGTTACTACCTGGTTCAAAGACTATGGTAAAAGCCAAATTGGAGGAAGTGAGAAAACCTACGGATGTGTGTGTTATTGAAAATAGCAAAAAGCTTAGAGGGGTTATTAGCACGGCATCGGTGAACAGGGTATCCATGGATAGGACCACATGGTTGGAGTTACTAAACTGTAATGATACAGTTAGGAGATACCAGAGGAATACATATATATTGGATTTCCAAGATTGAAGTCGTGATACTGGTTCAGTGGCTATCGTAGAGGGGAAACCTGAGTTTTCAGAGGCAGAAATGCAATCAAGGAAACGGATATTTAGAGAACATTTAGCTAATGTGGATTATAGTGAACATGTTGAAGCAATAAGCGAGCTCTTGGCAGAATTTGGGGATACGGTAACCTTACAAGGTGATAAATTGAGGTAAACTTGGAGAGTGGCACAATACCTATTTATATCCCTGCATATCGTATACCTTTCAAAATCAGACAACAGGTAGAGAAAGTGGTCAATAGATGGAAGGAAGAAGGAATCATTAGACCTAGTATGTCTCCTTACAACTCTCCCTTGCTAGCAGTGCCTAAGACGGACGGTTCTGTCCATGTATGCGTCGATTTTAGACGTTTAAATGAAAAGACGATCCCTGACTGCTATCCAGTCGCGTGCATACCAGATCTTTTTGTTGAAATCGGCAGACATAATATTTATAGCTCAATTGATTTGGCCCAGGGTTTTTTGCAGGTCCCTCTTAGTGAAAGTAGCAAGGAATATACTGTTTTTTCAGTGTCCAAGGGACACTATGAATTTACGTGAATGCCTTTCGGTTTATCGGTCAGTCCGATGACCTTTACCAGGTTGGTGAACACAGTTTTGCACGGGTTATTGGGCAAAAATGTTTTTGTGTATATGGATGACATATTGGTCGCAACAGACACGATCGCACAACACCTGGAAGTGGATACAGAAGTATTTAGGAGGCTTAGATTAGCGGGGTTGAAAATTAAACTAGCTAAGTGTTCGTTCTTGAAAAAGGAAATTACATATCTAGGCCCTGTCATATCTAAGGAAGGAGTTAGAGTAAATGACGATAAAGTCAAAGCAATAGCGAATTTTCCTACCCCCCGATCAAAGAAAGAGATTAAGTCATTCCTGGGTATCGCCGGTTTCTTCAGGAGGTTTGTGAAAGGGTTCTCTAATATAGCAGCTCCCCTAACAGATGTATTGCGGGAAGACGTTCAATTTCAATGGAAGGAACCGCAGGTGGAGAGTTTTCAAAAGTTCAAGGATGCGCTAATGAATCCTCCTGTTTTGAAGTTTCCAGATTTTAGCAAACCTTTTACATTAGTGACTGATGCCAGCCAGGAAGGTATAGGTGCTTGCCTTATGTAAAAGTTTAATGGGAAATTCCATCCCATAGCCTTTTATAGCAGGAAGTTCAGGACAAAGGGCAGCAACAAGAGATCAATGGCTACCATAGATAAAGAAGCCTTTGCAATAGCGTCGAGCTTAGTTCATTTTAAAATGTTACTGATGGGGAACAAAGTAGAAGTTCTTACAGACCATGAGCCATTATTAGATCTTTTTAATAAACCCAATTTGTCGCCTAAAAGAGCTTGATGTTTTTTTACTATCAGAGATTTTGATGCAAAGCTCAAATATATATAGGGCAAATTAAACATAGTTGCAGATGCTCTTAGTAGAAGTTTTCACGACACGGGAGAATTACAAGACACGCAAGTCACTAGCGAGGTTATACAATGGGACATATCTCTCATAGTGCAAAGGCAAGATGAAGACAAGATTCTAGCAGACGCAAAAGCATTTCTTAGAGGGGGAATTAGTCAGGAAACGTTATAAGTTGCCTTTTCGGGTTTGGAGCTAGAGGGTAATCTATTGGTTAGAAAAATTAAATATAAATTGAGAGCCAGTGAAAGTAAAGGAGATACAACACAGATCGTAATTCTGAAAGTCCTAATTCCAGTGGTTTTGGATATAGTTCATTGCAGGTTCGGTAGTCCACACTTGGGAATAGAAAAAACGTATGATGAGGTTCATGTTAAATACATTTGGAAAAACATGGGGAAAGATGTGAAAAATTTTGTGAGAAATTGTACAGTGTGCAACGCATGTAAGCCTGCAAGAATAACTTCATGCAAATTAGGATCGTATCCTATACTTGTTAGTGATAATAGATGAACTTACAAGGATAGTAGAAGTTTTCCCACTTAAGCATAAAACGGCTGAAGAAGTAGCTGTAGCGTTTTTCAATGGTATCATTTGCAGATACGGCTCACCCGAAATTCCTTTGACTGACAATGGTAGAGAATTTGTGAATAAAACTTTGGAATGTTTAGCAGAAGTCTTGGGGATACAGAAAGTAACAATTATTCCATACAGACCTGAGGCTAATGGGTTGTGTGAACGAGCAAACAGGAAAGTGCTTGAGGCTCTCCAGAAAACTGTTGGTGGTAATGATAAGAATTGGGACAGATATGTTGATGTTGTTAGACATAGTATTAACACTGGTAAGTGATTCCATTAAAATGTCTCCATTTGAAGCTTTGTTTGGTTGCTCAGCACGAGGCACATTTGCTTTGCTAACTATACCTCATCATGGGGAGGATATGATCGAGACATTGGTATCCACAGTGAGAGAGAGACATGCTTGTCTCAGCCGTAATCTCGAATCCAAAACCAGAGAGATGGTACAGAATAGTATTGTTAAAACATCTGATCCCAAGATCAATGTTGGAGACAAGGTATTTTTAAAACTTAACATGAGAAATGAACTGAACTACAAATTAGGCCCGAAGTTTGATGGTCCTTATAAAGTCATTGAGGAGAAAATTGGAAACAGATTTGTAGTCTTAGAGGAAAAAACATGTCGGTCGAGGTTAACACATATCTCGAAATTGAAAAGAATTGGTTGTGGTGATTAATTTATTGTCGCGCAATTGCATTTTTTTTTTTTTCTTTTCTTGCTGTCTGTGTTTTTGCAATTTGGTGGCATAATGCTTTAACATTTTTTTTCTTGCTTTCATTTCCTTCTACTGTGTTTTTTTTTAATTATGCACAAATCTGCAGCATTTTGGCATAAGATTTCAGGGTTCATATTTTACGTGGGGGGTTGTTGGAAATACGGCAAATTTTTGTTTTAGTTGAGAAACGTGATGATGAATAAGTGATAATTCCTGTGTGTAGGACATTTGGGGCATAATGTTGTCTGGTGTTGCAAGTCTGCCTAGAAAAATCTATAGTGTTCACAGGTGGATTTTTGCTGATAATGCTGTGATGAATCCGGTTGCTGATTTTTCCCTTTGGAGTTGATTACTCAGAGATTTGCACTATTCTCTGTTGACTATGGCATTCCACGGAGGTGTTCTTTGTAAGGGGGTTCTTTTCCAGTTGTTTCTGGTCGATGAGATTGTTGCGGTAGCAAATTCCATAATGGTACATATTGCATTTTGAGGAAGATGTTGAATTAAATATGTTTTTTCTTCTCTTATGTGCGCTGTGTAATGGGGGAAAGTTCACTTACTATTGTTATTATCTTTTTTTTTCTTTTTCTTTTTTCCTATGAGAGATGCCGTAATTGGTGTTAAGCTCTAAATAGCATTTCTATTTTAGATGGGAGAAATAATTTGTCAGGGTATATGAGTTAGATAGAAGTGGTGTTCGGCATTATATTTCATGGAGGTTAGTTATATAAACAATAAAAGGGGTTATTGCTGTTAGACATTATGGGTTCTCTTTTGATAGTGTGTTTGTCAGATATGGGATTAATTGTGAGGATTCAGTGGGTAAAGATTATATTTTGTTTAGTGGGAAATTTTTAATATTTGACCAGGAGATTGAGTATATTAATTAATGGCGGATTTGTGGGGTAAAGCAAGACTTTAGTTATTTTATGATCATGTAGACTCTTTAAATACAGACACAATGACTTTAGAGAATTCTCAACTTCATGTGATAGGACGATGGAAACGACTTCGTTCTACAGTACCAGAGGTCGAGCCGAGTCTACACACGAATGGCAATTCTATGGACTGCCTTTGCAACGGGTATATCATCTCAGGATACGTTCTGGGATGAATTAGGAGTCTACAATCTTCTATGAGGCGGGTGCGAGTAGCACTTGCATGGAAGTCACGGGATATTTACTTAACAACGGGGTGGTGACCACGTTTCCTTCAGTAGAAAATGTCGAATCTACAGTTTCGCGACGAGGGGGTGTTGGATACACTCACGAGGGTCGCAGACACTGAATATTGGCGCATGTTGAGTTGTTTCGAGGTGGTTTACGTACTCAACCTTCGTCTACAACTATTCGTCGAGTTCTGCTTATCTTAGTGATGTGGATGAGCTTTTCATCAATGAACGTTACACAATTCCAATAATAGTGGTCATGCTAGGTGTTATACTGATCTCAATTTGTGCGCTAGGAGTTCTTAAACTTCTGTGCATTTGGCGAGGCACAAGGGCTCCAGCAACGGAGGTAGCCCTAAATCATGTAGCAAATTGATACATTTTGCATTAGTTGCTGATGTGGTGTGCGACAGGAGTGCACAAAGGACATAGGTGGCCGAGCCATCTTACAGGTATGAATTGATGTGTCAGCTGCCCTTACTTGGAGACAAAGTGAGCTGTAGAGGTAGCCTCCTTGAATGAAGGAATCTGAAATGTATACGTTTTTAACCTGGTGGCTGTCTGTACTGTTGCCAGGGGCAGTTTTGAGGTGTGGTGGGTATGTACATTCGTTTGTACGGATGTCACAGGTCTGACCGATCGAGGCACTTGGGGAAAGACACATTCTTTTGTGATAGGAAGAAAGACGGTTGAGCGAATGCCAAGGTCGGGAGAAAACCCCCATCTTAAAGGTATGCCACATATTTTAAATGACTTAGAAAGAGAGAAGTGTGAAATGTATCTCTTTACTTAATATTGCCTTTGAAAAGAGAGAAGTGTGAAGTGTATCTCTTTACTTAATATTGTGTTATATATCTTTATTACAGATGGGCTCTATACCATGATATTAGAGACGGGATTCTCTAACTTGACTAATACAATGTAAGAACTGACATTTTGAGTCTGGGAGTGAATACTTAGCCAGGAGAGTGGAATGATAACTTAATAGTTTTCTTTGTGGGACAGACTTGGGTTTATCACTATGACTTATTAATCAATTTACTCTATTTTATGTTCATCCGCTTTGGGTAATAAATAGTTTATTTTGTATTTATGTGAGCTTAATAGCCTAGTGACATGCTTGCAGATAGAGGGCGCCGCCTGCTGCCACAGGTAAGAATTTTTATTTGTGTAGTTTTGTGAAAAGGGGGGCCGGTTAGAGTGGTGGCAGCGGTTTAACAAGCTTTTTATATATTTTATATGCTGTAGGTACGCTAACGAAGAGACTGGTGACTAGTTAGACATATATTTTTTGGTAGGACAAGGGGTTATAATCATGTCACAGGAAACTCGGGGTTCTTTTTGCTGATTCAATGGTTTGGTGTGGTGTTGAAAGCATCGGGTTACTCGGGTATCTCTCTGCATCTCAGTGTTGGCCAGTTAGTGATTCATGAAAACCAGTGTTTTAAAATGTGAGGGGAAAAAGTTGAATTTTATATTTATTAAAGTGTTTCGCGAGTTTGGTGAACAGGCTACGCATATTTGCGATGAGTATACGAATTCAGTTTCATATGAAGATGTTGAGTGTATATTTTCAAGTTTGTTTCTTATATTCTCCTTTTTAATTTTTTTTTGTTATTATCTTTTGTTGGGGTGAATTTACTCGAAGGGTGTTTTTGTTTTGATGTCTCTCGAAATTCGACTGACATTGTAATGATGTGAGCGACGGTTTTCGGTTGTTGTGAGTCACACCCTGAGAGAGAGAGAGAGAGAGAGGGAGGCAAGAGTTTGTGTGTATGAGTCTGGGTGACAGGGGATCTTGTCGCTGGGTTGGATCGCTCAGTAAGCGTTTTGCATCTTTTTTCCTTTTTCTATCCCCTCCCTATTTTTTTTTTGTTTTTTTTTTTTTTTTTTTTTTCGTGGGATGATATACGAGGCGCGGGACACGTTTGTTTTTTGTTATCCATTATTGGGAGAAAATTTGCATTAATTTTTCTGGATTGGGTTTTGTGTGTATATAAATACATTGATGTTATTGAGATCAGAGAATCTTATAGAACATTAGAGCTTCCGTAGAGAGAGAAAAATGGCGGATGCTAAGTAAGAAACTGTTAATTTGTTGTAGTTTTGTAAAAAATGGGGGGTTATATATATATATAATTATATATATATAATATATATATATATATATATATAATATATATATATATATATATATATACACACACACACATATATATATATATATATATATATATATATATATATATATATATATATATATATATATATATGATATTTATATATATATATATATATATATATATATATATATCTATATATATAATATATATATGTGTTGCTTCAGCATTCAATTATAAAAAAGTCCAGAAGGAGTCCATGATACTATATTTAAAAGGGCCAAGTTTATTTCATATGAGACGTTTCGCACAACTGTGTGCATCATCAGTCTGTGAATAAAATACAAAGACATATTAAAATCATATAAAGTTAAAAGGAATTCACAATTTTAAAAAATAAAGTCTAAAAAAAGATTAAAAAGAGCAGGAAATAAAAAGAGAGACTACTAAAAACACCAAACCGTCCATGATCAGAGGTGAAGATGGAATGAGTTACAGTTGGCAGAGAGAAGCGACGACAACTATGCCAGGTACAGAGGTGACGAGGACAAATTACCGTTTAATGAGGGCACCAGTCTTTTAATATATAACGACTCAAGCGTTGTTAGTTGGTCAGGATGTTTTACATAATCAATTATTGTAAAATGTTCTTTTTTAATTTCAGTCTTGCATATTATTGAGTGGTTTCTGATATTGGAAAATTCTGGTTGTTTTATCCTTTGACCTGTACGGAAGCTAAAGCCCAAATTGGCTACAATATCTGACCCTCAGCAACCTCCGAGTCGATCCAACGTAAAGAGCCCGGACATCCAGGGCAGTGAATTTATAAATAACGTTGGATCTCATGAAGGGCTGAAAGCGATCTTTAAAGTTAAAAAACGATCGAATAGTGCAAGGATTACTCGACACAAGCCTGACTTTAAGACACGGAATTTCCTGTTCAATTATACGAGTGAGGTTTGAGATAAATTTTGAATCTGAAAAATACGGAACAGTAGCATAAAATATTTTCTTCGGTACATCAAAAGTAGTTGTTGATGGATGCAAGAATTTGTTAAGTACCTTGTTGGTGATTTTTATGTACTAAATCTTGTGGAAATGAATTGGCTTTTGAAAAAAGTTGCCAAGAAAGACATTTCATTGTGAAATATTTGCCATGAGGAAGAATATTTGAGAGCTCTATTAATCAGCGTATAGATGGTGTTGAGTTTAAATGAGTATTGCAAGAGCTATAAAAGTTATTGGTTAAACCCGTATAAGTTCGTTTTCTGTATACTGCCGTGGTGAATTCCGAGTTATTTCTCGTTACCTTAATATCAAGATATGGAAGGCTGCCCTCGCTCTCTACCTCCATAGTAAAATTAATCTGAGAATGAGCGTTATTAATGAATTCTAAAAACAAGGAGCACTGCCATGAATGTCTAAATAAAGCAAAAGTATCATCCACATATCTTCGATATAAAAATGGTTTAAAATTAGGGTCACAACCGTTTAAAAGTTTTGATTCTAAATCAGACATAAAAAAGTTAGCAAAAATAGGGCCTAAAGGAGACCCCATAGCAACTCCATCGACCTGCGAGTAGAGTTGTTTATTAAAAATGAACATCGAATCTTGCACAGCAAGATCGAGAAACTGTTTAAAAGTCAACCGGTCAAAACCATGAAATGTTGTATCATCATCAATAAAAATTTTGTCAAGTATAATATTAATAGTATCATCTTTACAAATGTTCCACTAAATGATACTATTAATATTATACTTGACAAAATTTTTATTGATGATGATACAACATTTCATGGTTTTGACCCCGCCGGTTGACTTTTAAACAGTTTCCGATCCGTTGCTGTGCAAGATTCGATGTTCATTTTTAATAAACAACTCTACTCTCAGGTCGATGGAGTTGCTATGGGGTCTCCTTTAGGCCCTATTTTTTGCTAACTTTTTTTATGTCTGATTTAGAATCAAAACTTTTAAACGGTTGCGACCCTAATTTTAAACCATTTTATATCGAAGATATGTGGATGATACTTTTGCTTTATTTAGACATTCATGGCAGTGCTCCTTGTTTTTAGAATTCATTAATAACGCTCATTCTCAGATTAATTTTACTATGGAGGTAGAGAGCGAGGGCAGCCTTCCATATCTTGATATTAAGGTAACGAGAAATAACTCGGAATTCACACGGCAGTATACAGAAAACGAACTTATACGGGTTTAACCAATAACTTTTATAGCTCTTGCCAATACTCATTTAAACTCAACACCATCTATACGCTGATTAATAGAGCTCTCAAATATTCTTCCTCATGGCAAATATTTCACAATGAAATGTCTTTCTTGGCAAACTTTTTCAAAGCCAATTCATTTCCACAAGATTTAGTACATAAAATCACCAACAAGGTACTTACAAATTCTTGCATCCATCAACAACTAGCTTTTGATGTACCGAAGAAAATATTTTATGCTACTGTTCCGTATTTTTCAGATTCAAAATTTATCTCAAACCTCACTCGTATAATTGAACAGGAAATTCCGTGTCTTAAAAGTCAGGCTTGTGTCGAGTAATCCTTGCACTATTCGATCGTTTTTAACTTTAAAGATCGCCTTCAGCCCTTCATGAGATCCAACGTTATTTATAAATTCACATGCCCTGGATGTCCGGGCTCTTACGTTGGATCGACTCGGAGGTTGCTGAGGGTCAGATATTGTAGCCATTTGGCTTTAGCTTCCGTACAGGTCAAGGATAAAACAACCAGAATTTTCCAATATCAGAAACCACTCAATAATATGCAAGACTGAATTAAAAAAGAACATTTTACAATAATTGATTATGTAAAACATCCTGACCAACTAACAACGCTTGAGTCGTTATTATAATTAAAAGACTGGTGCCCTCATTAAACGGTAATTTGTCCTCGTCATCCTCTGTACCTGGCATAGTTGTCGTCGCTTCTCTCTGCCAACTGTAACTCATTCCATCTTCACCTCTGATCATGGACGGTTGGTGTTTTTAGTAGTCTCTCTTTTTATTTCCTGCTCTTTTTAATCTTTTTAGACTTTATTTTTTAAAATTGTGAATTCCTTTTAACTTTATATGATTTTAATATGTCTTTGTATTTTATTCACAGACTGATGATGCACACAGTTGTGCGAAACGTCTCATATGAAATAAACTTGGCCTTTTAAATATAGTATCATGGACTCCTTCTGGACTTTTTATATATATATATATATATATATGATATATATATATATATATATATATATATATATATATATATATATATATATATATATATATATTAGCCATTTATTTGCTATGAAATGAAAATGTCACATTTACCTTTTCACTGCCATGTCTAATTTAATCCTTTAAATCTATGTTTACCTTATATTTCTAGTGCCCTAGTCTTTCCAGAAAATATTTATGTTTATTCTTTCTTGCTTGTGTGCCACATCTAATAGCATTCTCTTTCAAGTGAAAGATTTTTAAGGGCAAGTTCTATCTCTCAATAGTTTATTACATTAGAATCTGATATCCATTGTGCCCAAGAGGATTCTCTCTCTATAATTTAAAAGCATTCTCCAATTCCTTGCCGTTACCTATGTTAAATCTTGTGCTCCCTATACCTTCGTATTTAGAGAGAACATCGGCACCTTGATGCATGGCCTTCATTATAGAGGTATTATATAAACCAGCGGTTCAACTTTCTC
>NC_061110.1:70713053-70763053 GCF_015104395.2 Macrobrachium nipponense | reverse complement strand
GTCAGCTAGTATATATATAAAAAGGGATATATGTATGTATCTATGTAGGTATGTAAGTATATATGTATATGTGCATGTATGTGCCACATACACTTTGACACTCATTGAGCAATTTCAGCCAAACTTGGTATACATATAACTAAGCATCTGGGAAAGAATACTGTGTGGGTCAGAAATCACTGTTACCAAAAGGGGGGTAGGGATGGGGTGGGAAAAGAGTGAAAAGTAAAAATAACTGAAAATGACAAATATTAGTGTCTATCCCATAGTTTTTTAGGTTGTAGAGATGAATAGTGACAATTCTGATGCACGTCAAGTCGAAGTTTAACCCCAATAGGGAGCGGGTGGAAAGGGTGGGGAAGAGGTGACATAAAAATAACCAAAAACAACTGATATTAATATCTAATTCAAAGTTTTTGAAGTTGCTGAGATGAATAGTAACACTTCTGATGCCTTTCAAGTCCGAGTTCAGCCAAAATAGGGAGGGAAGTGAAAAAGAGTGGGAAGGGGCTGACATGTCAAAATAATAGAAAACTGCAGATATTAGTGTCTGATGAATATTTTTTGAGGTTGTAGAGATTAATAGTAAAACTCCCGATGCCCTTCAAGTCCAAGTACAGCACCAATAGGGAGAGGCTGAAAAGATGTGGGAAGGAATACATAAAAACAACTGAAAACAGCTGATAATTATGTCTATTCCATAGTTTTCAAGGTTGCTGAGATAAATAGTGACACTCTTGTCCCATTCCTATTCCAAGTTAAGCTCCAATAGGGAGGGGGTGGAAAGGAGTGGGAAGGATTGATATGTAAAAATAACCTAAAATAACAGATATTGATGTCAAATCCACTGTTTTCAAAGCTGCTGAGATGAATAGTGATGCTACTGATGCCTTTTAAACCTTTCTTCAGCCCAATATGAAGGGGAATGTGAAAGGGCTGGAAGAGTTGACATCTAAATAAACTGAAAACAAAAGATATCAGTGTCTAATCCATAGCTTTCATGATTGCTGAGATGGATAGTGATACCTCTGATGCTCTTTAAGTAGAAGTTTAGTTCCGACAGGAAGGGGGTGAGAAGGGGGTTGGAAGGGGGTGACGCAAAATATAATAGAATGCCAGATATTAGTGTCTAATCCATAGTTTTATAGATTGTTGAGATGAACAGTAACACTCCCAGTGGCCTTTGAGTAAAGGTTCAGCCCCGATGGGAAGGGGGTTGGTGTGAGAAGGAGTGAGAAGGGGATGACATGTAAAAATAACTGAAAACAACAGATATAAGTTTCTAATTTGTAGTTTTCAAGGTCGCTGAGATAAACAGTGACACTCCCGATATCCTTTAAGTCTAAGTTCAGTCCCACTAGGGAGTGGGAAGGCAGTGACATCTAAAAATAACTGAAAACTATAAATATTAGTGTCTAATCCATAGCTATTGAGTTTGCTGAGATGAATAGTGACACTCCCAACACCCTTTAAGGCGGCCTTGATTCTAAGTTCAGTCCCATAGGAAGTGAGGTTCTGAAGGGGGGGAAATAAAATGTCAAAAATTACAGATATTAGTGTCTAATCCATAGTTTTTGAGGTTGCTGGACTGAACAGAGACACTCCCATCTAAGTTCAAGTTCGGTCCCCAATCGGAAAGGGGATGAGAAGTGATGACATATTAAACATCAAAAATTCTAGACAAAGTAACTGAAGCAGTTATCTTAACAGGAAAGGGAAAGAGTGAGTATGAGAGAGAGAGAGAGAGTGGGGGGGCGGTTGGCAGTCAGAGGGAGAAGAAGTGATATAAATAGAGGATGGAGGGGTTTTGGGAGGAGAGAGAGAGAGAGAGAGAGAGAGAGAGAGAGAGAGAGAGAGAGAGAGAGAGTTTATCACTTGTTTTTCAGTGTTTTCCTGGGCAGCTAGTCTATATATAGCTTGACATAGAAAAACAGTGTGATATGACGAGAAAGAGAAAATAATCTTTATTTTCACAGTATAAACTTTATTTCCTACAAAACATAATGACAACCATGATATCTTGCAGCATTATGAGATGAAACAGAATAGTTAATAATGATTTATCAGTAGGTCAGCTTCATTAGATATTTACGACAAATAACCAGCCATGGTCTGATGATACATGTAGATGAGCCTGCCATGATAAACTGAGCAAATTCAACACATAGAGACAAAATTGTTCAAATAAAAATTACGCCATTTTTGTTGAGTTTCGCCACTCTGCCAATAGAGTTCAGCGGAGGAAAATTATAATAATTCCTTGAAGAAAAAACCTTAAGGAATTATTTACTTAGCCTTATCTGTGGTGGACCAAATTGGCATCATCTATCTTTGGGTCAAGATTGTCTTCCGTTCCACCACTACTAAGAGGCGATGGTAGATTGGTTACTGGCCCTAGGGAAGAGGATGAACTGATACACTGAGTTTGTGAAGTTAAGGAATCAGCTGAGGATATAGAGAAAATTCTGGATAATCTTGATAGCTGGGGTGGAGAAGATCCTGATGGTTTCTTCCCTTTGTTTCTTGAAAAAGTTTCTAGTGTGTTGTCTCCCAAGATTAGTAGATTCTAAAGATTTTTATGTCGACATAGTAGCTTTAAGGATGATTGCAAGCTTAGTAATACAGTGCCTGTTCCAAAAAGTGGCATATCTCTAGACTGCAGTAACTACAAGCCAGTCTCTATTCTCCATGTGCTCTACAAAGTTGCTGAAAAACTTATTTTTAGCCACTATATAAGTATGTGAAATCTTAAGGATTGTTAGCTGATGGAGAATACGCATACCGTAAGCAGTTAGGTACCTGTGATGCTCTTTTAGACTTGACATGCCATTTGCAGGGGACTTTTGATAAGGGTTTTGAGAGCAGAGTAATTCAAATTGACTTTAGTGCTGCTTTCGCTTTAGCATATCACAAGGCAATTATTTATAAACTTCAGAATCCTGGAGTGGTTGGATATGTTTTAGGATTACTTCAGATTTCCTTACAGTTAGGCAGCAGTGAGTTGCTGTGGAGTTCCACAGGGCAGAGTTCTTGGTCCACTGTTATTTTTAGTGTATACAAGTGATATGGATGTTGGCCTGGAAAGAAAGATTGTTCGGTATGCTTTTTTAATAAGTGGTATCTCTTCCCTTTATCTCCTCTTACTTCTTTCTAACGAACACCTTATTCTTTGGAAGCTTGAATTTCAAGTCACTGGCCCCTGTCGGCTTGTTCAATATGAATTGGTTCTATCTATTGAGTAACAACAACAATTCTTCTTCTTCTTAGCTTTAAAACATTTTTATATGGGGTCACCATTATGAATGAGTCATCTCCATCGATTTCTGTCCTGTGCATCATTCTCATCAATACCTTTCCATAACAAATCTTCCCTTACACAATCACACAAGCTCTTTCTTGGTTTTCCCTTCTTCCTTCTACCCAGCACTTCTATTTCCATCATATGTCTCCCAACATGATGTCCCTTTCATCGTAACACGTGTCCATACCATCGAAGCCTTCCCTCCTGTATTTTCTTTGATGTTTCAACTACCTTTGCCGATCCTCTGATTTACTCATTTCTAATCCTGTCTTCCCTTGTTACGCCCAATAACCATCTCAACATTCTCTTTTCTGTTACATCCATCTGCTCTGTTATACTCATACTCGCTATTTCTGTTCCATATAACACAGCTGGTCTGGCCATCGTCCTATGGAACTTTCCCTTCAATTTCAGAGGAACCTTCTTGTCACAGAGGACCCCTGATGCAGACCTCCAGTTATTCCATCCTGCCTGAATTCGATGTCTCCCCTCTTGGTCCATGCTTCTACTATTTTCTAATATGGACCCCAAGTACTTGAACTTTTGTAATCTCTTTATTTCTTCCCCATCCAGTCTTATGCTATTTCTGCCATCCTCAGTAATACTGGAACACATGTATTTGGTTTTTGATCTGCTTATTCTCATTCCTCTCTCCTCAAGTGCTGCTCTCCACCTCTCCAACGTCCCTTCCAACTTCTCCCTCATCTCTGAACACAACACAATGTTATCTGCATATAATATGCACCATGCCACTGCTTCTCTAACATCCTTGGTCATTACATCCATCATGATGTTGAAGATAAATGGGCTAAGTGCCGACCCCTGGTGTAGTCTAACTTCTATCTCAAATCCATCTGTCTCTCTAACTCTACGTTTCACTCCAGCATAGACATTCCTATAGATCTGAATTTTCTGACATACTTTTCCGGCATCATCTCTTCCTTCAAACATCTCCATATTTCTTGCCTTGGCACTCTGTCATAGGCCTTTTCAAGGTCTATGGATACCAAATGCAGGTTATGTTTTAATAACAACAACAACAACAACAACAACAATTAAGCAATAGATCTTATACATTATCTTTTCTATTTTTCTTATTACTCGCTTCTCTGGCTCAGCGATACTTCTCAATAACTGGCCAATTTTCATACTGGAAGAAATCTACACCAGTAATAACACCAGCAATAACACCAACTGAGCACCGGAGACGACCCTTGCCTGACACTGACCTCGCTTATGGAATAATACAACACCGACGACAACCCTTGCTTGACCTGGACCTGAGATCTACCATTCCTGTATACCAGTATACTATTAATGCTATTATGTTAGTTTGTGACTGCAAAATCCCGTTTTAAATACAAAACATCACATTCAGCAACATTTAAATTTCTTCCAATATGAATATCGGCCAGTTATTGAGAGGTATCGATGAGCCAGAGAAGCGAGTAATAAGAAAGGTAGAAAAAGACCATATATAAGATCAATTCGCATAATTCTGTCATTTTATTCAACAGAATAATAATAATAATAATAATAATAATAATAATAATAATAATAATAATAATAATAATAACAAAGATTCACAGACATCACGACAGACACAGTCAGACACCAACTAAAGAAAATGCCAAACTGGAAAGCCCCAGGTCCCGATGAAGTCCATGGATACTGGCTCAAAAACTTCAAGGCCCTACACCCACGAATAGCAGAACAACTCCAGCATTGTATCTCAAATCACCAAGCACCCAAATGGATGACCACAGGAAGAACATCCTTATTACAAAAAGACAAGAGTAAGGGAAATATAGCCAGTAACTACAGGCCTATCACCTGCCTACCAATAATGTGGAAGTTACTAACAGGTATCATCAGTGAAAGGCTATACAACTACCTAGAGGAGACAAACACCATCCCCCACCAACAGAAAGGCTGCAGAAGGAAGTGTAGGGGCGTAAAAGACCAGCTCCTGATAGACAAAAACCTAAGCATGGCATGGATAGACTATAAGAAAGCCCTCGACATGATACCACACACATGGCTAATAGAATGCCTGAAAATATATGGGGAAGAGGAAAATACCATCAGCTTCCTCAAAAATACAATGAGCAACTGGAATACAATACTTACAAGCTCTGGAATAAGACTAGCAGAGGTTAATATCAGGAGAGGGATCTTCCAGGGCGACTCACTGTCCCCACTACTCTTTGTAGTAGCCATGATTCCCATGACAAAAGTACTACAGAAGATGGATGCCGGGTACCAACTCAAGAAAAGAGGCAACAAAATCAACCATCTGATGTTCATGGACAACATCAAGCTGTATGGTAAGAGCATCAAGGAAATAGATACCCTAATCCAGACTGTAAGGATTGTATCTGGGGACATCAGGATGGAGTTTGGAATAGAAAAATGCGCCTTAGTCAACATACAAAAAGGCAAAGTAACGAGAACTGAAGGGATAAAGCTACCAGATGGGAGCAACATCAAACACATAGATGAGACAGGATACAAATACCTAGGAATAATGGAAGGAGGAGATATAAAACACCAAGAGATGAAGGACACGATCAGGAAAGAATATATGCAGAGACTCAAGGCGATACTCAAGTCAAAACTCAACGCCGGAAATATGATAAAAGCCATAAACACATGGGCAGTGCCAGTAATCAGATACAGTGCAGGAATAGTGGAATGGACGAAGGCAGAACTCCGCAGCATAGAACCGAAAACCAGGAAACAAATGACAATACACAAAGCACTACAACCAAGAGCAAATACGGACAGGCTATACATAACACGAAAGGAAGGAGGGAGAGGACTACTAAGTATAGAGGACTGCGTCAACATCGAAAACAGAGCACTGGGGAAATATCTGAAAACCAGTGAAGACGAGTGGCTAAAGAGTGCATGGGAAGAAGGACTAATAAAAGTAGACGAAGACCCAGAAATATACAGAGACAGGAGAATGACAGAAAGAACAGAGGACTGGCACAACAAACCAATGCACGGACAATACATGAGACAGACTAAAGAACTAGCCAGCGATGACACATGGCAATGGCTACAGAGGGGAGAGCTAAAGAAGGAAACTGAAGGAATGATAACAGCGGCACAAGATCAGGCCCTAAGAACCAGATATGTTCAAAGAACGATAGACGGAAATAACATCTCTCCCATATGTAGGAAGTGCAATACGAAAAATGAAACCATAAACCACATAGCAAGTGAATGCCCGTCACTTGCACAGACCCAGTACAAAAAGAGGCATGATTCAGTGGCCAAAGCCCTCCACTGGAGCCTGTGCAAGAAACATCAGCTACCTTGCAGTAATAAGTGGTACGAGCACCAACCTGAAGGAGTGATAGAAAACGTTCAGGCAAAGATCCTCTGGGACTATGGTATCAGAACGGATAAGGTGATACGTGCAAACAGACCAGACAAAGTCAAGAAGAAAGTATCACTCATTGATGTCGCAATACCATGGGACACCAGAGTTGAAGAGAAAGAGAGGGAAAAAATGGATAAGTATCAAGATCTGAAAATAGAAATAAGAAGAATATGGGATATGCCAGTGGAAATCGTACCCATAATCATAGGAGCACTAGGCACGATCCCAAGATCCCTGAAATGGAATCTAGAAAAACTAGAGGCTGAAGTAGCTCCAGGACTCATGCAGAAGAGTGTGATCCTAGAAACGGCACACATAGTAAGAAAAGTGATGGACTCCTAAGGAGGCAGGATGCAACCCGGAACCCCACACTATAAATACCACCCAGTCGAATTGGAGGACTGTGATAGAGCAAAAAAAAAAAGAAATAATAATAATAATAATAATAATAATAATAATAATAATAATAATAATAATAATAATAAATAAGAAGGATATGGGATATGTCAGTGGAAGTTGTTCTTATAATCATAGGAACACTAGGCACGATCCCAATACCGCTGAAAAGGAACCTAGAAAAACTAGGTGCCAAAGTAGCTCCAGGACTCATGCAGAAGAGTGTGCTTCTACGTAGAAACAAAGCACGTAGTGAGAAAAGTGATGGACTCCTAGGATGCAACTCGGAACGCCACACTATAAAAACCACCCAGTAGAATAAGCTGACTGTGATAGACGCAATAATAATAATAATAATAATAAAATAATAATAATAATAATAATAATAATAATAATAATAATAATAATCAGCTTTTATGCGCGCTTTCACACATGCATACACATATTTTATTTTGCCAATCTAAAGTTTTCAGTATAGGAATCTCTCTCTCTCTCTCTCTCTCTCTCTCTCTCTCTCTCTCTCTCTCTCTCTCTCTCTCTCTCTTTTAAATTTAAATTAGTAATTTTTAAGGTAACAATAATTCGTAAGTAAGAGTTCGCATACGTTTTTTGTACTCGCATTTTCAACTTCTTTGCACATGGAGTTTTGTTAAGCACATCTAGTGGCTCTTTCAATTCCATGGCCTAATTATATCAAATCAGCTTCCCTCATAAATTGGTACCAAATATAATGGAGAAAACAGAAACATCTTAATCAGCTTTAAGAACGATTATAAAAGACACGTAAACTTTTTCACGCGATATTTTGTACCTTAAGACCACTCATATTAATTAATTATGATTCGTTAACAATTTTGTCACGGCATGTATTGAAACTTGCCACCACTTTTAAAATCAAATTGAATTAAATACATACTTTTTTTCAAGAAATATCTAAAATATGAAGACCTTTTGTTAGTTTAATGAACGTAACATTTGATGACAGGTGAATCAATTGTACCGATAAGAAAAATTCTTACCATGTTCTGCTTTATCTCTTTATTTGTTTTCACTACAAACAATAAGATCTAATTTAAATGGTGTACTGCATATTTTCATTATGAACCTGAGATATATCGTTGGAAATTTGCCTGAGCATCTTAACAATATGCAATTGTGAACTTCCAGCACACCTGAATATTAGTTTTCCCGAGTATAATTCTATCGCTTTTCTAAAGCTAAATAATTAATTACCTTCTTACATTCAGTCGAAATAAAAACTTCAAGTCACTTCGCGTACCTTTCCTTAAGGATTGCGGCTCTGCCATACACAGGCAACAATGAGAATTTAGTTTTAGCAGGGGAACCTAAGCCTTTTTAGAATCCTCAAGTTGGAATACTCAGAAGTCTATCAGAAGTTGTCTGAATAAATGAATGAGAAATCAAGTAAGGCTTTCTCGTCTTCCTGACTGTCTTAGAGAGAGAGAATAATGACATTTTGTAGCCATGTATTAATTTTTTTTCCTGCACAAAGAAGAATTGCGCTTCAAATAAAATTTCAGGCGTTCACAAATTGACATCCTGAATTCCATTGCAAAGCAAATTTTGGAGTTTGATTATATTCCCTTTTGGGTCAAAGACTTTTGATGATTATAGTAAGGGATTTTAGAAGCCCATGAATAAACAAATAACAATGAATCAGTTAATGGATAAGATGTAAATATGCAGATATAAAAGCCATTACGATGTTAATTCAACAAATATGATTAAAAAAATATTTAAAAAGTTTATTTTCCACATAATGCATGAGCTAAAATTAAACAGATATTTCATTTGTTTTGACAATTACATAATCTCCTTGAACTATCGTGTTATCTATGCATCGTATCGTAGAAAATATACAAGGAGAGAAAAAATGTCTTACCGTAATGCAAAAATAAAAACACTGCCTAATGTAAATGACATTTCCCTACAAAGTTTTAAATTTTCCAGCAAGGGCATCGCCAAAAGAGAATTTTTTAGATCCTGCGTTCGTTACCACTTGTTAATATTCTGATGCTGATGGAGGGTGATACGTGAAAAAAAGAATTGAAGTGTTGACAAGCTCAAAATTTCAGTTCTTAATTCTCTGAAGCATCTGTTTCATAGTTACTGTTTTACAACAAAATCATCGAAGGAAAATTAATTTCTAAAACTGTCTATATACCACGAGTCGCTACTTTGTAGAGGAGAGAAGGTACAATTACGCACCCCTGAAGTCACATCGGAACATGAATATGTATCGATTTAACTTACAAATTTTGAAAAATGTAGGAAGTTGGGCAGGCATGCACATAAAAAATAGGAGGGGGAGCTGGCGGCGGCAAGGGGAGAGTGTGGGTGGGCGGAAATCAATTCAACAATGGCCATAGATCATCTTCCGGCTTTTTTATATTGATTACAATGGATCAGTTGTAAAGTAGTAAGTTACTTTGACGATTGTTATATGATACGTTCACTCTGTAAATAGACTAGAAAATCATTTTAATAAGAATACTCCCTCGTCCTTGAGATTAAACAGCTTCTTGCCTTATACTGATTCCAACATTTTCCTATATTTCTTTCTACCAAATTAAGATACCGATTCATATTTACAATTTACAATATTTCGTACAATGTTCTTATTATATTTTCTGAATTATTTTCTTTAATGATATCTGAAATTCTACGGATAAACAATTTTAACAAAACTATTATGTATTCCTTCTGAGCCAGCAGTATATCTACTCACTGTACCAAGAAGAACTGGAAGCATTAAAACACCTTATTCTTTAACGTGGAGACTTTATAGGTGCTGCGTTGGAATGAAATAAGGAAAATAAATAGCAAATAAATAAATCGAGAAAGGAAGTTCCTCGTCACAGAACGAACTACTGAGTAATCTCCTCGGGTGTGATATTTGGCAGTCGTAAATCTTGTACAGAGACGACGGGGACGCCATAAGTTATTGCTGCGGAGGTCAAAGGGGAGAGAGAGAGAGAGAGAGAGAGAGAGAGAGAGAGAGAGAGAAGAGTAAAGAATATCAACCGAAATACAGACAGATGAGAATGGAAGGGAAAGGGGCAAGGGAGATACAGCAAAGATGGAAAAGTATAAATAGCGAGAAAATCAAAATGGCTGACACCTTCTATGTTTGGGCTCACAGTGATTGCTTGATCCAGTATCCTTATTAGACTGACATTGTTTTGCTGTGGTATGAATGGGGTGCTATCTGCTCATATGTTTAACTACTACCTGTCACTTTACTTCTCTTGTTTTCTCTTTCCGCTCTCTACTATGTGCGGTATCAAACAAATTCCTTCTACACCTTTGTAACAAAATGAGAAAATTATCCCTCCCCCTCGTTTCTCGCCTTCTTTCTTCTTCCTCCTCTTCCTCAAACAAGAAACACGAAAGAAACTTTGTCACCTGACGTCGTAAGTCTGCGAATTCAAAAGTCAAAGACGGACATCTGATGAAGGATCAAAAGAAATCGATAACTATTGAATCACATAATGCAGATGAGCTCCTCTTTAAAAGATGTCTGGAACCTCTCGAGTCTTGATCCTATGTTACACCTGGCTGCCTTCTCCTACGAGTGTTTAGGCGGTAAATATCCCTATAAATATGATAATAACGAACATAAAATATCTCCCACCTATTAAAAAAAAGAATTAGGAGGAATTTAATCTTGTCTTTTATATTTTTTTCTTATATTTTTTTTTGTTTATATCCTCTGCTTAGTTTGTAAAACCAACTGATTGTATAGGATTGTTCATTTACCGTAACATAGTGACTACGGTTTTACTTTATCCTAGAAGTCTACTAATCTTATAATAACTTATCTTTGTTTCCTTTGTTTAACAAGAAAAAATCTTTCAATATTCTTAATATATTTCATATTCTTCACGCACACACATACACACACACACATAATATATATATATATATTTATATATGTGTGTGTGTGTGTGTGTGTGTGTGTGTGTGAAGAATATGAAATATATTAAGTATATAATATATATAATAATATTTATATATATATATATATAAATATATATATGTTATTTATAATATAAAATATATATATATATTTATATATAACTATATATATTTATAAATATATATATAATATATATATATATATATACATATATATATATATATAAATATATATATATATATATATAATATATATATATATAGTATGTATATATACAGAGAGAGAGAGAGAAGAGAGAGAGAGAGAGAAGCAAACGTGGAGAAAAGGAAAAGGGGCAGGGCGCGTTAGAAGGTAGGAGGACGACAAAAAAGGGGGAGACTGACGGATTCATCAAAATGGTTGACAGCCTCTGTGTTTGACATTGCTATTTTTTGGGGGTGTTGCTGGGTCCTTTCTTGCCTTTTTGACACGATTAATCTTTGAGTGATTGTACAGTATACAGTACGCTTTGCATGGCACACTGTAGATGGCACTAAAGATTCTTTGCAGCGACTGTTTAACTCCAGGTGATTTTTTTCTTCCTGCTGTTTGTCGTCTGTTTCTCTACGTCTCATCTTTTTAACTGCAACTTTTCTCTAAACTTCCACTGAAGTGGATACTTTTGTTGACAGACTGGATTAGATTTCCTAAATCATAAAACTCGACTACCTGAAGCCCTTGAGAGATGTTTAGGTTTAAGCGTAAATCTCCAAGTACAATAAACGGTCTGATCCCGAAGGAATGACAACTCTTAAGGTACTAGCGGTAGTTGCCCGCGTACTCAGCATCTTATTAATAAAAGAAAATAAATAAAATAAAAAAAAAACACATACACACACACACAATTTTGGTCTCGAGGTATGAACCTACCCTACAAACCAGTATCATTAGTCGATTACAATTAACAATAGTGAAGCTTCAGTGGCACTTTGGCTTGTTATCTACGCGTCACCTAAACATAGTGGGAGCTCAATGGGACGCTCGTGGATCAAAATATTATATATACATCCATTTCTGTATTGTATGGTAGACAAATTATATTAATAAACGATACCTTTAATTCCCTACAGGGTTACACTAAACACGGCGTCCCATTGATCTTCCACCATATTTATTAATATAATTAATTGCCAGCACCTGTGCATCTAGTATCCAGCCCTGACCCTAGTGATCAGCCAGTCACAGGACTGGAGACTTACCAGTAATCTCTCAACAGAGAGAAAGAGGGAAAAATAGAGGGAGAAAGATAAAACGAGTACAAACGAGTACAAAATATAGAGAAAGAGAGAAAAAAGAGAAAATGAGTGAGAAAAATAGAGAGAAAAAGAGAGCAATCCTACCTCCCTACCCCCACCCCATTCTGAATCTGCTTATTCTTCCTTTCCTCCTCGTGATCTGAATCTTCTTGGCATCTGAATCTGAATCCTCTTATTTCACTATTCCCTCCCCTTTATCTTTCTCCTTCCACTACTCCCTCTCCTTTCAATACTTTTCTTCGAGTAAAACTGAGGTGTAATGAAACTTATAACTCTTGAAAGGCATGTTTGTCAGGAGAGGTTGGAGCGGAGATGTTTACTCAGTGATGGTTGGAAGATTATTGTCGAGTTTCCAGCCCTGTGACAGGCTGATTACTAGCCAGTCAGGAAGGTTGTAAGGGATGAGGGCTGGATACCAGATTCATGGGTGCTGTGAGTCGATGACAGCACCTCAGAGGTGAAGGTTGTAAGGGATGAGGGCTGGATACCAGATGCATGGGTGCTGTGAGTCGATGACAGCACCTCAGAGGTAACACATAGAAAAGGAGCCAAAATAGCACCGAAGCTTCTATCTTGTTTAGTTCTATGACCAATATTCCATTCGTCTAGGTAAGACAGGGATTTTACCTTTGACTTCACTCTACACATGCCCCTTCTATCTTTCGAAAGAAAGAGCCAAAGCTATGCATAGTATTTTATTTGAACATTGACATGCGTGTATGAGTTTCATCCTGGTTTTGACCTCACTCTACACATTGTATATCATTATTAATATAAATTGCTCGCCAAAAATAAAATCTATTTGGTAAAGCCCCAAATTGAGACAAAGGTTAAATTTCTCAGTGCTACTTTGTCTCGTTATATACGCATCACTTATAGATATTTGAATCGTAACATAAAAGTTCAAACCAACCTAACGCTTCAAAGAAAGAAAACTGAGTGACCACGAAGGGCACCAAAGGGATGAAGAAACATCTTATGCTATAAACAGAGGGGCAGAGGAAGAATGACTATTCAAAGATGGAACAAGTTGTTTGATGGTTAACGATTCGAGGATATGGAGAGAGGTTTCATCAAAAGCTTACTCTAAGATTTCAAAATTATCATAGGAAATCAAAGATTTACACTTTTTTTAATGTCCTATTATGTTGCAAAACTCCTTATTCAAAGGACACACTGTTCTATGGCTAACGCCAAGATGACAATCGGCTCGCACTTTCAGCATTCTTTTAGTGGATCCTACCTAAGTCCCGAGATTACATCTCGGGCAAGTATACTTATGCACCACCAAAGAACGCATGAGGTATGGTACAGTGTCTTTATATCTAAAAAGAGATCCGATTGTTTTTAGATTTCTTAGAACGAGTTTGGGATTAAAACAGTAAAAGCACTTCTTTAAAATCTGCGCTAATGTAGCTAAGAATTTGTCATCTTTCGTAAATGGGAAAGAAACATAAAATCAAGTTTAGGTACTGTAGGTGCAGGAATTTTTGGCTGAAATTTGTTATTCAAGAATTTTTTTTAGGTATTTCTCAAATAAAATTTTCGGGTAGCAGTTACTCTGAAAATATTTTCTATGGAACTCAACCTCATAATGAAAAGAGAGCCAGTCTGAAGAGATAAAAAGGCTCTGTGAATAACGTAGCAATACTGTTAAGCTTAAAATTGTAAAAACATGAACTATGAAAATTTGAACCAAGACCAGTGTACGTTTGCTTTCGAAAGACCGAAGTGGAGAAGTGCTGGTTGGATTTGGTGATTAACACGTCTAGGAAAGGAAGGCACTCACTGCTTTCATGTTATATGGTAGGATGGAGATTATAAGTGAATTCTAAAAATTATTCCGCAGCATTTCTACTTTGAAAAAGTAAAAAAGTATCATCAACATACCATTTATGATAATATAAGGGACGAAATGAGGACGGACAGTGGCTAAAGACACAAGAATGTTTGCCAGAACTGGACCCAAAGAAGATCCCATAGCAACTCCATCGAATTGCTTATAATACTCTGTGTCTAGCACAGTCAAATTTGAAAGTTTTTCAAAATCATCTCTATCAAAGCCTTAATAGCTAAAACTTGGTTCTATAAAAATCCTATCTAAAATAATTTTAACGGTACATTAGTGAAAATTGAAACAATATCAAGATTAACCATATACATATCGAGGTCCTGAGTAACAATCTTTTTGGAAAACACAGTGGAGTTAGAGAAGGTATGCTCATTTTCTGAAAATGATTGTAATAGTGGTACCAAAAATGTTGCTAACTTATGACTAGGTGTATTATAAGAAGCCAATGTAGGCCTTAATGAAATTCCTTCCTTATGCACTTTCGGTAAACCATATAAAACTCCGTAATGGAAAGCATTATAAGCAAATCGATGGTGTTGCTATGGGATCTCCTTTGGGCCCAGTTCTGGCAAATATTCTTATGTGTTATTTGGAGGAAATGCCCTTTAGCAACTGTCCGTCCTCATTTCGTCCCTTATATTATCATAAATGGTATGTGATGATGCTTTTCTACTTTTTCAAAGCAGAGGTGCTACGGAACAATTTTTAGAATTCACTGATAATCTCCATCCTTGTATTACTTTTACCATATAACATGAAAACAATGAGTGCCTTCCTTTCCTAAGCGTGTTAATTACCAGATCCAACCAGCACTTCTCCACTTCGATCTTCCGAAAGCAAAGTATACTGGTCTTGGTTCAAATTTTCATAGTTCATGTTCTCTGATTTTATTATTGTCCTTAAGTGATTTTAGAAGCCTATAAATTCTGTCTTCAACTTTAAAGATTAGTTGAAAGCTGTGAAAACCAATGTATTCAAATTTTGACCGGTCAGACAAGATGGTATTCAATTTTGTAACATAATCCTGCCTATTGAGAATTACAGTACTTTTGCCTTTCAGGTTTTGTGATATATATATATATATATATATATATATATATATATATATATATATATATATATATATATATATAGTATGTATATATTGTGTGGTCGGCAAATTATATTAATAAACGATAATTTTGTGCGGCTGTCAACTTTAGATTTACCGTATGGTGTTTAGTATTATCACCTCGGAGTTTCACTAATTTCTCTGTGCCCCTTAACCGCATAAAAGGTCTACAGTTACATTCCTAGTCACCCGAAATCTGAACAGTTCCAGACCCACTTCTGGAAATATTAACCTGAAAACACAGTTGTCGCTTCACCTAACATGACCAAAAACATCAGCTGCTTGGCGTAGGCAAGTAATTGACCTCCTTTTGAGATTGTTGACTGCGTAGTCTAGTTAAAATTTCTTTTATTAATTACTAGCATTTTGTACGTTCTTGTTTACCGTCTTCTCCTTTTACAGTACATATCCGTCATATTAGATTACGTGAATCTCATATATCTAGAGGCCCGACTTCTCGCCCTCTACCCACCCTTGCAACCAACAAGACTCCATAAACGCACACACTCTTTCTTCTTCTTCTTCTTCTTCTTCTTCTTCTTCTTCTTCTTCTTCTTCTTTGTCTTCTTCTTATTCTCCTTCTTCTTCTTCTTCTTAATCATCAAATTATAATCTGATAAAAAAGAACTAATGGCTATCGAATCACGAAATGCGATTGAACTCTTCTTTGGAGTATGCCTGAAACCTCGCAAACCTTGATTCCACGTTACACCCGGATGCCCTCTCCCATGATGCACCTGGGTGAGGGAATTCAAGGGGAATGATAAGTATTTCGAGCGTAAATATCACTATAATTATGATAACAACGGACAGTAAAAGTTTTCCAAGATAATATATTTGTGTGCCGTAATATAATTTCTTCTTTCTTGCGTGGAAACGGGCAGAGATATGATGTTATATCTTCTTAATTTCGTAAAACTCGTAATATTCCATATTCAGTTGACATAATTCCAACTTCTGTGAAGGTTAAGAACCTTTCATATGGTTACCTATTTCTTATATCGCTAACAGTTTATGAGGCTTTACAAAGACCTTCAAGTAGAACTAGCTCGGCATTGAAAAGGTACTTGTGGATGATTATTCGCTCTTACATAATGTATTGCAACTTCGTCATAACAAAAGCTGCTGAACGAATATTTTACAAAGATCATTCGTTTCTAAAAGGTTACCAAGAGTTTTATTACTGGTGCACGCATAAGATATATATATATATATATATATATATATATATATATATATATATATATATATATATATATATATATATATATATATATATATACATATATATATATATATATATATATATATATACATATATTATATATATATATGTGTGTGTGTGCTCCTTTATTACCAATGAATTTATAATAGCCCGAAAATATTCTATACTGTAATTTCCTCATTCCACCTCTATGAACCGTCTCGTATCCTACGATCCCAGTCTTTTGCTGTCAACATCATACTATGAGATTCACAGCCGGTGTCCCGGTGATTTTCTGGAATAAAATTTCATCAACGTACCGGACAAATATGACACTTTGTCATAGGGTATCTTACATCCCTACCTAATTTTTTACTCTATGCTGTATTACGAAAGTTGCACAATTCTGGTAATTAGAAGAGTAACACCGACTTCTTATAGACATAGCCAGCAAACTCAGAGGAATGTCTTTGGAAGATATAATGGCGTAACTTATGACGTCATTAACTTGACCCCTTCTCGATGGATAATTGGCTATTCTTGAAAAAGTCTTAACCTCTTGCAACAATGAAATACAACCAATACTCCTAGGCTACAGTTTGTAGTAGTGGTTGTAGTAGCAGTAGTAGTAGTAGTAGCAGTATATAGGATTGGTGCCATTAGGTCAAGTGCTAAAAGCCTTGAAGAAAAGGGTTTCCACAAGTAATATGAGAAATTACTTTCTATCACTATTTTTTCATTGAAAAATTATATAATTAAAAATCAATTAACAAAGTGAAGAAAACTTTGGCATCCTTTGATACTTTTCTTAATATGACAGTGACGATCATTGTAATAAATAGAGCATATATAATTATCTTTCTGCACCTTATGGAAGTCAACAAATGACGAAAACCTGGTAGTTTTGGATGTCCGGATGTACTCCTTACCCAAAAAAGGGCCCTTTCATTCATTCGGCTGTTCAAGCTTACGTAAGGTTTGCAACGGGCCTCCTCTCTTCTAAACAATTGTGCATCGAATCACAAAAGCTGCCCTGCAACCACGGAGACAATGACTTATCATGCCCGCCATTCTTGAAGCCTTGACAAGGTACGAATATTCATTCAGAATTTCAGAGACAGCTGTTTGTCGTCATCACCTTGTGGGAGGAATCATATGTTTATGTCATGTATAACTTTGAACCCAAACATTAGTGTGTTCTGCCGCTGGCTTCGGCTGCTTTATTTTACTCTTATGAATATACTTTTTTCGAATGTAAGTAATAAAGACTGCTGCCGAAAATTAGGTAGGGGTGTAAAGTATATTATGGTTAAGTAATATCTTTGTCAAATGCACAGAAAAAAAGTTATATCGGATCTGAATCTCATAGTGGGTGCAAAAAATGGCCTAACTAGGCAAGCATCAATAATGATGCTGCAGGTGAGGTTACCACGGATTACCTCCGCCAGATGAATCATTATGGGAGGATTTGTATGGGACTGTGAATATCTACATCATTGAATTATAATACTTCAAAGTTCCCGCATCTGGGCTTTCCATTATATACATATATTATAAATAAGGGTAAAAGCCACGATGGAAAGTGAAACGATGGATAGCTGCAAGATCTTTCAACTCAACGTCCTTTACTTAGCAAACTGACATACATAATAAAATGAATACACAAGGAAGGGTCGTATAAATGACAGATAGGAATTGTAAAGGGAAATGGGTACCTAGAATCCAACATGCCTGGAGAATTAGTAGCCTTCCCAAAAACAGGAGTACAATTTAAGAGGTTTACAAATAGATTAAGTACCACTGCTCAGAAACAGGGACAAGACAGGCGGCAATTTCTCACATACAAATTTTTTTAGTTTTTTTTTTTATTTTGGTAAACAATAAAAGCTTTTTTGCAAGGTAAATTTATTCACAAAAAATATATTAAACATACATATACATAAAAAATATCTTTAAGGCAATTAATTTGCCGTTAAGTCTATGATTGTACCTTTAAGATAATTCTTAAACATGTTACTTATACAAAGGTCTAGAGAATACAGGCCAGAACTAACATTAAATTTACAATTAGAAGTAGGTTGTATAATGGCGGATTCTAAAAGATTTCGTGACAAGACAACTTTTGATCTCATAATTACTGAACTGCCAATCCAATTTATCCAGTGATAATGAATATTACATTGGATGTTTGTCCAGTTTTGACAGAATATTTATGCTGTCTAAATCGGGAATGGGACAACTGGTCGCGACCGACTGGCCATGCCTCAGCTGGACGTGGCCGACTGGCCGCAGCCCAACTGGCCGCAGGGGCCGACTGGCCGCAGCTCAACTGGCCATAGACGAAGAGATGAGAAAAAAAAAAATTATTTCTGTCTGTCTGTCTGTCTCTGTCTCTCTCTCTCTCACAGAAAATATTTAGATACAGTAAATCTATAAGACGAAGAGATAGAGAAAAAAATTATTTATGTCTGTCTGTCTGTCTCTCGCTCACTCTCTCTCTGAAAATATTTGGATGCAGTAAATGTCAATTAACGAGTAACATCGAAACAATGCTATTTTACAAGAATGGTTTTGAATACAGTAAATGTCAATTAACAAGTAACAAGGAACAGTGCTATTTTTCAAAAATGGTTGTAAACTATTTTCTTCTCCTTTTTTGGAAAGGCTAGGATTACCTATTTAGGAAGCATTGATTTCAAGTTTAGAGTTTAAAATATTCAGTTGCAGTAAACCTTCTACAATGGCATCAGGTATACTCTCACAGCGAGGCAAAGGAAAGTTTGTGAGAGATGGCTATATATACGTTTTTGATAGACATGGAGCTGATAATATCACAGAGTTTTGGAGATGTGAAAGGAGAAGACTATGCAAGGCGGGAATACATGTATAGAATGGTGAAATTGTAAAAAATATCAATGAGCACTCGCATAATGCTGACCCCGATCAAGTAGAAAAAGGAAAAATTGTATCGAAAATAAAATTGCGGGCTTCAGAAACAATGGAACAAACATCTGTTGTGATTAATAAATGTTTAGAAAATGTTACTGAAGCATGCCAAGGAGTGATGCCTAGGCATAGCGCTTTGCGAAAAATGGTGAGAAGAGAACGTAAAGATTTGTCTGCATACCCTCCTAATCCTACATCTTTAGAAGAATTGGTTATTCCTGTTGATATACAAAATTATGGATCGGAGAAATTTCTTCAAGCAGACAACCAAGATTCATCCTGCAGAATCATTATGTTTGGAAAGGAAAGCAATACACATTTACTTAAGGAAGTAAAGAATGTTTTTGTTGATGGGACCTTCAAAATCACTCCACCGCTTTTTTTGTCAAGTGTATGTGATTCTTGGTGAGATGCACGGTGGTATGCATCCGTTTATCTACGCGCTACTTCCAAATAAACTAAGTACAACTTATGATAAACTGTTTTCTATGCTTTTAGAAATTCAACCAAGTCTACAGCCAGAAGTAATATACTGTGATTATGAAATAGGACATTTCAAAAGTCCTCAATATTATTTCCCATCTACTAATATTAGGGGCTGTTTTTTCCACTTTGCGCAGAATGTCTACAAAAAATTAGCATCTTTGGGATTATCTCAACAATACAATACTGATGCCAGTTTTGCTCTGTGTGCTAAAATGATAATTGCCTTAGCATTTGTACCACCCGATCGTATTACAGCAGCTATAATGGAATTAGCAGATGACCTTCCACAGAAACTTCTAGAACTTCTAGATTGGCTGGAAGGCAATTATGTTGGAAGAATGAACAGAAGGGGCAATGGCAGACGTTCTCCCCTTTTTCCGTTACACATTTGGAATGTTTACGAACGATGCATAAATGATGAGGATAGAACCAACAATCATGCCGAAGCTGCTCATCGTAGGCTGCAAAATGAACTAGGGATGCAACATCCAACAATATGGAAGTTTATCGATAGTTTGAAAAGGGTGCAACGAGGACGAGATCTTTATTACGAACAGTTGATTGCTGGTCAAACATCACCCATAAAATTGAAGAAATTCCGAGAAGCTGATGCTCGTATAAGATCAGTGGTGCTACAGTTTGAGAACAGAAATTATTTAGAGTATCTGAGAGGAATTGCTCATAACTTCTTTTAAGATATATATTTATGTAGCTGCTATTTTAAGCAGTTTTTATATTCCAATAATTCAACTTTTTAATGAAATTTAACTTTTTTTATTTTGAATTATCTTTTATTTTCTTGATTTTTTTATTCAATAATTCAGCTTTTTAGTGAAATTTAACTTTTTTATCTTTAATTATCTTTTAGTTTCTTAATTTTTTTATTCCAATAATTCAGCTTTTATGTAACTTCTATGCAATTCAGCTGTGTAATAAAATTTACCTCGTAAGTATTATTCTTTTCTTAGAGAAAACCTCTTTTCAAAAATTATATGCATACATGAAATAAATAGTTTACAACCATTAACAATAATTGCAAAGTTCAACAATGTTTTTAAAAAAGGAAACAGTCCAATTGGCAAAGTATCAAGCTCTCATTTAAAAAAATGAAAATAGTTTACAACCATTAATAACAATAAATACCAGTTTTCTTCGAAAGAGTTTATAACCAATAACAACAATCACAAAAATCAAAAGGGTATTTAAAAAAATTAAATAAACAAACACTAGTTTCCTTCATAAGATAATAAAAATCTCTCTCTCTCTCTCTCTTACCGCTGCGGCCAGTCGGCTGCGGCCAGTCGTCCCCAGCGGCCAGTTGAGCTGCGGCCAGTCAGCTACGGCCAGCTGGACCACGGCCGACCAGTTGTCCTAGACCCGATTAAATCTTACTTCTTAATCCTTGCTAGAATGGCCGATATAAAATGAGGGGCAGTCCAAACATAGAATTTTATATATTATGTTGTTGCTTTCCTTGGGGCCATTTTTATTAGCATTCCTTTTAGTGTGTTATTATTGGTAAAAATGAATCTGACTTTAGAAGAATGAAAATTTTTATGGTTTCAAATCCGCTAAAATAAGGCAAGCTGAGCTTTCTTCGTGTTACTTACACTATAAAACTTTTTGCGTTTTATTATAGCAAATATCTAATATATGTGAAGGATGACATAAATATGTTCCTATTTTTCTTATGTATTGAATTTCTTGATCCAAATATTACGGACTGGCAATGCGCAATGCTCGTAAAAACATAGAAGAAATGGATAATTTGATATTTTGATATTAAGAGGTGGCCTGAATAAAAATGGACATAAGTTAAGTTGTTGGGTAGTTTCCTATAAATAACTGAATTTACATTTAAGTGGTTCTCTGTGTATTAAAACTTCTCAGAAAGGGAAGTAAAGATTAAGTTTACTTTAAAATTGAAAAAAGACAATTGTCTCCCATCCCCGGCCCCTGGATCCGCTAGTGGTCGACAGCTGTTATTGCTCGCTGGTGGCCAACGCGGCAGCAAGGGCATTCCTGGTGCCTGTAGGATGCGCCCTATGATGTGGCTTCCAGCAAAGGGTCTTGGGCAAGGGCGTGATTCCTGTCTCTGGCCGTCAGTCTCGATTTACTTCGCGGTTGGTAGTCGTGTTCAGGGGTGATCTGTCTCTCGTGTCTCCTTTCGGATTCTCTCGGATGTCCTGTTGCTTCCTTGACGAAGGGAAGATGAAGTCTGTATTACTCGGTATGTTTAATGCAGGCCGTTCTTGAATTATACTCATAGTTTCTGTTGTTTGCAGTCTTTGTAACTGGGCCTCTCTATGCACGATCTCAGTGCTTGCAAATTATTCTTTCAGTGTCAGTTTACGGTCATGGTCGTCAATGAAATGTTGAGATATTGTCCCATAGTTCCGGTGGGTTGGTAATCGCCTGTCCAGAGTGGTGGTGGTGCAACCTACATAATAATTGCAAAAGGCTTGACCTACCCTTTCATTGATCGATTTCCACATCTCTCTACAGGGTGCCACGCTATTTCACACGTAAGGATAACACTCGTTATGATTTGTAGATGTATCGTTAGCAATAATCCCTTTCATAGGCTTGACCTTATCCTTGAACTGGCTACGATATACGGCGTGTAATAAAATATGATGTTTTCTCCTATGTATGTATTTATATAGAAAAGGAATGGTAGATAGACAGATAGAGAGAGAGAGAGAGAGAGAGAGAGTGAGAAGAGAGAGAGAGTTGATGACCTCCTTTCCGACCTAAAGCGTACTTTTGATTCTTCAAGAGGATTACTGTTTTAATATGATATAACTATGAGCTTCATTATCTATCTTTAGGAAGGCGATATAGTAGTACAATGTATTCTGTCAATGCAAACAAAGGAAAGATTGACATGATGTCAGAAACATTTACAAATTTTCAGATTTTACTGTAAACACATCTAAGCAAAATGGGCTACGGTCAGCGGTAGATGCATCCACACACCCACCCACACCCACACACCACACACACACACACACACACATACTCACACGCACACACACACATATATATATGTGTATGTGTGTGTGTCTCTGTGTTTGTATATACACGTGCTGAGCGGACCAGCACTGGCCGGGGGAACGCTGAATAACGACCGATAAACTATCTCTCTCTCTCTCTCTCTCTCTCTCTCTCTCTCTCTCTCTCTCTCTCTCTCTCTCTCTCTCCCTTCCCTGTTAGGATAGTTGCTTCAGTTACTTTGCATTACTTCAAAATGGTCATCAAGTCTTTTAGGACCACAGGGGGATCAATGGAAGGCGGTGAGATGAAGTGGTAAGGGGGTGACATGTAAAAATACACGAAAAAGTGACAGATAGTGACACTCCGGATGCCCTTTAAGTTCAAGAAGCCCACATAGGAAGGGCAGATGAAAAGGTGTGGTAAGGGGTTAACTTGCAAAAAATAACTGAAAAATACAGATATCAGTGCTTAATCTATAGTTTTCGAGGTTGCTGACATATATATATAATATATATATATATATATATATATATATATATATATGTGTGTGTGTGTGTGTGTGTGTGTGTGTGTGTGTGTGTGTGTGTGTGTGTGATTATAATCACTTTAGCACGTGATTCATTTATCACACATATCCACAGGTGAAAAATAAGAGACAGGGTGTAGGTCCTGATCGGTTTCGGCTTTATTTTCAAGCCATTGACAAAGGACTGATACATAGTATTAGAATTCACGAGTATATATACTACAAAGACAGTACTGACGAACATACACACACCCGTTTGAGACTGCAGATCCACCCACAGGCAGGTGTCAAGGTAGGAGTGGCTTTCAAAAATCCTTTGGCTAAAATTTACAATAAATTCTCAAGGGATACTACCGCTTAGGGTACAAGTCCACACCTGACAGGTGTCAGGGAGGCGGGGTTGAATATCTCATTACCACTACTGCCCCCATTACTGTGTTTACAAATATAATAATCCTATTTTCCATATATCTCTACAGCCTACCTTAAAATTTAAACAGTTTAAAAATTTCTTTTGATATTAAAGGATCAAGTTTATACATTCCTTGACCGATGTTCATATTGTTATTATTGTTGTAACTTTCTTTTATAAAACTAGATTCAATGGTATTCCTTTCCAATGCATTATTAGAACACACCAGCATTTTTGCCCCTTCCCAGTTAATAGCATGATTGTTCTCAGTAACATATACAAATATACCACTATTTCCCTGTGCACATCTCACACATTGTTTATGTTGTTCTATTCTTTTTTCCAGTGCTCTCCCCGTTTTGACCAATGTAAAAGTTGTCACAAGACTTACACGGGATTTTATATACACATCCTTTACCATTGTCGGGGGAGTTCTTAATAAGTACCTGTTTCATTGTTTTATTGTTTTTAAAAACTACATTAACACCAAATTTCTTCAGGAGATGTGGGATATCTTTCATATTACTATTATAAGGTAGTACAAGCAAATTTTTGTTGTTGTAAGGTTCTTTCTGAGATGATCATGGTCTTTTTTGCCGCTTTTAATGCATTGTTTAGTACATTATCTGGATATTTCAGTTTCTTGCCTGTATTCCGAATCTTATCTATCTCCTCATCTATATATTCTGGGCTACATACCCGTAGTGCTCTTAAAAACATGGATGCAAACACTGATCTTTTAACCTTATTGTTTTGTCCAGAATAGAAATGTACATAGGAAGAGATATTAGTAGGTTTTCTGTAAACACTATACTTAAACCCACTACTATTTCTCCGTATGAGGACATCCAAAAAGGGTAGGCATTCATCTTTTTCTATTTCCATAGTAAATTTAATTGATGGTACTAATTGATTTAACCTGGCAAAAAAGTTATTTACATCTTCGTTCCCTGGCCATACACAAATTATGTCGTCAACATATCTAAACCAAGGTACATTGCGTGGAATTATATTATTTAAAATTTTCTTTTCAAAAAATTCCATATATAAATTACTTAGCACTGGGGACAGAGGGTTTCCAATTGCCATACCAAAATTCTGTGAGTAGAATTTTCCATTGAATTCAAATTTACAGTCTTGAACTGATAAAATTATTGACTCTTCTACAAATTCACCAAACAGATTGTGGTGTAGGAAATTACAAAAGTGAAAAGGTAATAAATCTTTGTGTAACCAGTCATTACACTGCACTATTTTGCAATCAGCAATAAGTACCTACAAGGGTGTGAGGGAGATTTCATTACCTCTCATTATGATTTTACTATTACATTGTCTCCAGTTCTCCTTTAAATCATATATCAATTAGGAGCTTTTTAGCATATATTCTTATTTCGTTTATGTTCTTATTTTTCTTTTACTTTAGAATATAACATTAAGGTTTGTTTGGAGAGATTACTTCATGTATTGTAAAATATATTCTATAATACACACACACACACACACACACATATATATATATATATATATATATATATATATATATATATATATATATATATACATATATATATATATATATATATATACATATATATATATATATATATATATATATATATATATATATATATGTATATATATTATCTATATTACGGAATTTGGCACTTTGAAACCTTCTCGTTACTCCAGGATCTAGGAACGCTACAACCTTCAATTTCCAACATCACTGTGGTGAATGAATCTTTTATGTAATTTAATGTTGTTTACATTCATAAGGTAAATTGCAATTATATAAAGTTTTACAAAATTCAGTATGTAAAGAAATAAGAAAAATATGTATATTTATATATATATATATATATATATATATATACATATATATATATATATATATATATATATATATATATATATATATATATATATATATATATATATATATATGTCTAAGGGACGCACGTCTTATGCACCACTTCCTACTTTCCTTAATCCTTACCGATATGAACGTCTTATTTTTATTATTTATCTTCTTGTTCTCCATTTCTTTAGTTGCGTCAGGACATTTTTTCTTTAGTTTCTCAAATATCGATTGATAAGCTGCGTTTCTTTTGTGTTTGTCAGAATATTCTTTACTTTTTATATTCCACAAACTTTGCTATGACTTATAAATCTCGAAGAACCCCGTCCAGAACTCTTTATCTATCGAAAGTCTGACATGTTGAACGATATCCTCTTCTGCGCCGTTTCTTGGTAAATGAACCTCCTAGTTCATCAAGCCTCGTCGAAGACACCACTCACGGTCAAACTATCAGTTCTGAAAGACTTAATCTGAAAAACCCTATTTGACTGTCGTGTCGGACCGTGAGTTGCTCATTCAAACCTAAACTGGCAGGTTTGTCGATCCGGCTTGATCAGATCTGACTTGACTAAAAAACACCCCACTCGCATTCAAACTTGCTTAAACTCTGCCCATTTCGATCGGGCATGACAAATCACATCTGACGTGAGTGGCCGGCCTTAATCCCCAGTGCTGGCTACTTTGCCTAGGTCAAGGTTAATCTCCAATGGCATGTGTTTTCTAAAACAGACATTCACAGAGCAGTTACATGGTCAAAGAGAAAGTGAGAGAAAAAGAGAAAGAGAGAGAACAATTAAAGAATTTAGGGAGGGGCCAAGAGTCTCCATCGCTTCCTTGTCAGTCAGTACTAAGTGAAAGCATGTTTATTATTTGATTTTGTTCATTCTATAAAGCTTTTGGAGGCGGGTTGCATGGATAGTTTTAGGAATATATATATGTATATATAGAAATATATATAAGAATATATATATAATATATATATTACTATATATATATAGTTAATATTATATCTATATATATTATTATATATATAAATCCTAACCCTATATATATATATATATTATATAATAGTGTATATAATAATAGTAGATTTTATAGATATATATATATATATATATATATCTATATGTATATATAATGTACCAATAGATATAGAATGATATATATATATATACTTATATATATATATATATTATAATATATATATATATATGGATAATAATTATATATATCTGATATATAACATAATATATAATATATATTATAAATCTATATATATATATATATATATATATTATATATATATATATATATATATATATATACATATATATAATAAACTTATATATATATATATATTATATATTATATATATATATATATATATATCCTATAGTATTATATATATATATATAGAATATATATTAATCGTATATATATATATATAGATATATTATATATATATATATATATATATATATATATATATATAGTATATATATTATCGATATATATATTATATATATTATATAATATATATATATATATATATATAAAACAAAATTACTGTAAAAGAATGGATATGTAAAAGCTCTTACAAAACGATCACACTCGTATGAAATGTCCTGAGCTTGGAAACAGAAACAGATTTGCAGATTTGCAACAATTCTATTGTTGTTTCTTTAGTAAAGAGATAAGCGAGGAAAGAAAAACGCCCTTGTGTGAGGGAGCATTTTCCATAATATTAGAGGGAATCTAGATGCAAGCAGGTGCTCGGAGTGACAGACACAATCTCAAGCAATCTGCCGTCCGTCGCTTCATTCAGCTTTCGGCCCATCAAAGACCAGAGGGTCTGTGAAGTAGAGAATGCTTCTCTCTCTCTCTCTCTCTCTCTCTCTCTCTCTCTCTCTCTCATAGCCCGTTCTTCCCTTTCCCTCTTTCATGTCTGTCGTTTCTTTCGTCTTTTGAGAATGGGAGTATATGGTTTTAAAATTTGATATATCTCTCTAATGTTTATCTCACTGTCCGTCTACGATCCAGTCATAAGGCTGCTTTTGAAGAATTTTGTTGTTTCTTTTATAGATTTTACAATTTGTTTTTTGCACATTTTACAGGTAAAAAAGATGCAATAGCTGATAAGATATCGCTGAATACATTATAGATATATTTCTGGCATCAGTGATTCTCAGAAAAGTTTTAGTATCGAGCACATGCATTTATTAATAAATATATTTGTCCACAGAGTATGAGCAAGCCTACATGGATGTAAGACAGGATATTTACAGAATAATGACACAATATATTGATTCTTATCACGATGATTATGAAAGTTCCTTAATTTCTGATAAACTGCTAGGAATGAGCATCTGATCTAATGTTGATTAAGCAGGAGTCTTGTAGTTTTCCCTCATATAATTTGCGCTGTTTTTGCATATAACTGAAACTGGAAACCATCTAGTACTTGAAGTATTCTATTGAGTTTAAAAGAAATATCTTATTAATAAATTTTTTTAAGTCAGAAGTTCACAAAAAAAAAAAAAAAAAAAAAAAGGAAAAGTGCAGAACTTGTGGTTCTGTAGAAATGGCTATGTTAATTTATCATACTCTCAGCTTATTCAACCTACGCATCAGACAAACAAACAACATATGCAAGAATTAAAGAACTTCAACCTTTACTTTATGTCTTTCGCATAGTGTCACAAACCCAAAGGCGACTTGCAATAATTGCTCCTTTTAGCGAAGTAACTTTTATTACATTTTTGTTTTCGTTGCCCATCGTACACCGGTGCCTCTCATGGGAGGTCTGATTTTTTCCAAGTCTCTCCGAGTTTCAATCATTTACCAAGAAAATTTAGAAAATGATATATTAAGTATAACAAATAATTTATTCAGGAATCAGATCTCTCCAAGGATAAAAGTTTTTTTATAACTTTTAAATTTACCTTGGGATTTATTAACCTTTGAAATTCCAGCATTTCGATACTGGGATTGTATTCATTAATTCTAATTTGACTTCCAGAGGACCCAAATGAATAAAAAAGTGAAAACTGATAGAAAATGAGCAATGAGCGTAACACTTGAGGATGGGTGAACAAATGGGGTCACTGAGTATGATTATTTACAGTATCATTATTTACAGTATAGAAATTAAACTTTGAAACTAAGTACATAACTCAAATTGTATTCACCAATGTGGAGAACGAAAGGAAAGGCGAAATTAGCTTTGACCACCATTACAAATGCAAGGTATCTTTATTTTAAAAATGATCAAACTTTATAACATTACAGCTAAGAAATGACGACCGACTTGAATATGAATATCCAAAATCCTGTAGATCTATACTGTGCCTAAATGCATCTGATTTCCTACATAATGTGCTAATTGGCAAATGCTTGTTTTTCCTTGGAACCCTAATACATGAGTACATCTTTACTATCAGGCTAAGGCATTGTAACATACCTCGCCGCGAGAAAATTATATTCTTTCATTTCTATATAATTAACGCATGTAACACATGAAGAGTAACATAAACATATAACTACAAATCCAAGATTAACTTTAATGAAAATCTTCGTGAAATTTGACATTTTGCTTGCTTGTTCCTTTGTTCTTACTAACCTTTACTCATTTTAACTTTTGACATCAAAGCAAGACAAAGGCCATGCTGATTTGACAGCCTGATACACTGGCTAGCTAACGCTAAGTGGTTGATGTCCTCTATATCACAGGGTAACCACTGAGCCTGCGTTCTCACCTTCTCAACACTTCTCAACAGGATTGAAACCCCGCTGTTAGCGCCAACAGCCATACCCAGTTTTGATAGTAGGTATGGCGTTAGTAGCTCTCTTCACATCGTATCGACATTTGTCTGTTGAGCATGTCCGAAACTGTTTCAAGAGTATACGAGCCTGACTCCACTGCTGAGTCTCTACTAGTTAATATTTGTCAAAATATTTTTCATACGCAACAAACAGACTATATGGTAGGATTTTCTGTCAATACATGTGTGCAAGATGGAATTTATCAAAGATAAAATCGAATGGACCAACTGTGTATCTACTTTTATGACGATTGCTGCTTTCAAGTGAAGTAGAGCCAGAGCATCAATCGCTGGTAACACAAGGATAATTTATTGTTCCATATATTATTAACTGTTGATTATTCATCTATGTTGGACAAAGTATTAAATAGAACGATGAAAAGATATTCGAAGATCAATTTTATCACTTTGAAACTTCACCTTTCCATGGATAAATTGGGAAGTTCTAAACTTTATTATCAGCAACCGCTTTCTAACCCAAGGGATTTCTATAAGATTAATTACTTGAATCAAATTATGAGAAGATAAAAGCTGAAGGGAAAGAGCATCGCTAATGGTCTGATTTATTACCGCAGCATTTTATGTTTTTGAACTTTCTTTCATTTCCATCATATCCGTATTTAAAAGAGTTAATTGACCATTCAGCAACTGAACGAGGGCTGGTCATCTCCCCAAAGACACTACTAGCGTCCGTTTCATCTTTATTCGCATTTTCCTGTAACGTTATAAGTATATCTTTAAAAATTTGTTTGTACTCTACCTGTAAATGTCATCTATCATTAACTTTCTATCGCTAGTTTCAAGAAGTGTAATATAAAGTACAATCGATACCAAAATTCGTAGAATACGAAACCCACTCAATATCGTGAGGCGCAGTCAATTTTAACAGATCGACGATTTGAAGTCCTGGATCTTGAAGCCTGCCTGTAATGTGACTGAACATATGCTTGGAAACATTAACAAAAGGTTCAAATGATTCAAATATCGCAAACTAACTAGAAATCATTTTCCTCGCAACATTTACCTTCCTCATTACTTAAGGTATATTGATTATTGCTACTTTATGCAAGTTATAATGGTTGGAGTCTGACATAGATCCATCGACAACTGGAATTATTTGCCCACTTAAACATACGAGGACAATGTCTGACTTAAATATTACCGTTTTACCAAAACCAGCACCAAATGCCGTTAGCAACTACATGGCAAAGTTTTTACCATTGTTTGTGGAAAACCATTGTTTCTGCCTGCCAAAAGAATAATATATCTATATTATTTAATGGTGGAAAAATTTTCTATATTTCATATAAAAAATTGAGAAACTACGAAATTAATCTCTCCACTTTAATTGTTATAAACCAAACTAAACATAAATTTAACCAGCACCAAATCAATAAATAATTTAGAGAGCATAATGGTAGTAAAAATACCTTTTCAAAAGAGATTATCACGCCCTGATTTTCGATACATGAATAGTCCTCGCATTGCGATGAATATATTAATTTCATGTACAGGCATGCATCAATTTAATGCAACATAATTCTTTATGTATCGTCCCAAATCTCAAACTCAACATAACGATTACCAAATAGTGTTAAACTTTTTTTTTATTTCCAGTGTCACAGATGTCGATAAATTTGAGAATTCACAGTTAACATTATTCCCCTTATGGGCATAAATATGGTCTCTTATACACCGGTATATTTAATATTCTTTTACATTACTTAGCTCAAAGCAAGGGGTGATAACGTTAGCATGCTTAATGTGCTACTCAGAGTGGCCATTGTAACTACCTCTGCAGCATAAACAGTGTCACAGATGTCGATAAATTTGAGAATTCACAGTTAACATTATTCCCCTTATGGGCATAAATAGGTCTCTTATGCACCGGTATATTTAATAATCTTTTACATTACTTAGCTCAAAGCAAGGGGTGATAAAGTCAGCATGCTTAATGTGCTACTCAGAGTGGCCATCGTAACTACCTCTGCAGCATATAACAGTAGACCTAATAAGACCTAATAAGCTCAATAGTTGTAACACAATTTTCAAAATTTAAATGTTGAAGTTTTAGGCTATGTTCAAACTATACTTTAGCAAGTAAAATTCTATACAATGGGATATGAGTATTATAGAGCAAAGCCAGGATGAAGATGAAATTTTGGCAGACGCAAAAGCGTTTCTCTGTGAGGAATCAGTCAGGAAAGGTTATAAGTTACCTTTTTCGGGTTTAGAATCAGAAGGTAATCTGTTGGTCAGGAAAATTAAATATAAATTAAGGACTAGTGAAAGTAAAGGAGACACGACACAGATCGTAATTCCGAAAGTCCTAATTCCAGTGGTTTTGGATATAGTACGTTGCAGGTTCGGTAGTCTACACTTGGGGATAGAAAATCGTATAATGAGGTGCGTGTTAAATATATTTGGAAAAATATGGGGAAAGATGTGGAAAATTTTGTGAAAAACTGTACAGTATGCAATGCTTGCAAACCTGCAAGGATAACTTCCTGCAAATTAGGGTCATATCCGATACCTAGTAGACCTTTTCAGAGAATACATATGGATATCCTAGGAAATTTTAGTGAATCTAGATATGCGAATAAGTACCTGTTGGTAAAAATAGATGAACTAACGAGGATAGTAGAAATTTTTCCACTTAGCATAAAACAGCTGAAGAAGTAGCTATAGCAATTTTCAAGGGCATCATTTGCAGATATGGCTCACCCAAGGTTTTATTGACCGACAATGGCAGAGAATTCATAAACAAAACTTTACAATGTTTAGCAGAAATCATGGGGATACAGAAAGTAACAATTATTCCATACAGGCCTGAAGCTAATGGGTTATGTGAACGAGCAAACAGGAAAGCGCTCGAAGCTCTCAGGAAGACTGTAGGAGGAAACGATAAAAACTGGGATAGATATATAGTTGTTTTAGACATAACATCAACTCCATGGTTAGTGATTCCATTAAAATGTCTCCATTTGAAGCATTATTTGGTTGCCAAGCACGAGGCACATTTGATCTGTTAACTATACCTCATCATGGAGAAGATACAGTCAAAGCATTAATTTCCACAGCAAAGGAGAAACTTGCTTGTCTCAGCCGTAATCTCGAGACTACGACCCGAGAAATGGTGGAAAGAAGTAATAAAAAAACAGTCGATGTTAAAATCGGTGTTGGAGCCAATGTATTTTTCAAAATCAATGTGAGAAATGAACTAAATTACAAATTGGGTCCGAAATTTGAAGGTCCTTTTAGAGTTATTGAAGAAAAGACAGGAAACAGGTTTGTAGTCTTAGATGAAAAGACAGGTCGGTCGAAATTAACTCATATATCTAAACTGAAAAGGGTTGGTTGCAGTAACTAATAATAATATCACACAGTTGCATTTTTTTCTGATTTTGCAAATAGATGACGAAATGTGATTAATCAGTTTAATGTGACTTTTTTTCCCTATCGTTTCTTCTACTATTTTTCTTATTATGCGCAAACTGCAGCGATTTGGCGTAAAAACCAGAGGTAATTATTTCATGATGAAAAACAGGGTGGAAAATATGGGAAATTTCTGTTAAGTTGAGAAATATTATAAGAGGTCTGTGGTGTTGATTCCTGGCGGTATTGGTATATTGGGGCTGAGTTTTTGCGGCTATAATGTTTGGTGGTGAATTTTTTGTAGCTATAATTTTTTATGGTTGTTATGGCCTCTGAGAAAGGTCCGCTTCAGGTTTGATATGAAATAAATAGGAAAAAAATATTTCAACACCAACAGTTGAAACTGGGGATACGCATATAGAAAGAAACACTAACACAACAAAGGTTTATTTACAAGCTTACTAACATAGGTAAATGCAGAATGGTATCTCCTATTTACATAAAAAGATAGAACCTTACACTGCATGAGCTGGGGGAACAGTGAGGTAATTAAAATACTTGCTGCTTAGTTTAGTGACTCAAGCGATGGCTTCACAAAAGGAAAACGGTGATTGCAGACATCCTCTTGACTCTGTATTGCAGAAAATAGTCTACTCTTGATACTTGAAAGGCAGTAACTCCCCAAAACTTCTAGCAGGACCTTTTCTTCTCAGAAGTCTGCTCAACGTCAAGATAACACGGTCGTCCACTTCTGAAGATGACTAGACCAGTATTCAACCGACTCTCGAGCAACTTTTCTTCTGATCCTTCGTCGGTTCCGTTTCTCTTATCTCTCTCGGATGATCTCTGATGCTGCTGATCTCTCACTGATAATCTGATCTGTGGCTCTTACTGAGGATATCTCTCTGTGACTAACTGGTGATCTCTCTCGTCGTATTTATACAGCACTCTGGGGGCGGAGCCTAAGGCGAACGTCACAGGCTCCTGAGATTACTAGAACTTCTTAGAAGACTCTCGACGGAATATTGCATCATATTTCGCTGCGTTTCTCCCGCCACTTAGGCGCGTGTTGCGCTCCACATCACGCCCGACGATTCCAGAATAACCGCGAAAACAGGCGCCTCCAACACGGGCGCGAAAGCCTCCTTATTGCAGAATTTCTCGAAGATGCATTTCCTTTCCTTTATCTTCCTTTGCTATACAGCAATTACCTTGACAATGGTGATCTGTGGTTTTATGAGCCAAAGAGGTGGAGATTGTGGTTCTTTGGGTGTTATGGCTCTTGGGGGTATTACTAGAGCATTGTGGTTTTATGGGGCCCTTTAAAGGTGTTGTATTTTATGAGGTTATATTCACCAGTCGTTATATTTGGCGGTATATAATTGTTGAATTGTGGTTTTCTGTGGTTTATATCCCAACTAGGTGATTATTGGCGTTTTATATACATGTGGCAATATCATGAATGAGTACGTTTTCGAGGACAATGTTTGGGTACCCTTGAGGTGACAACGAGGATGTCCTGAGGATAATTTTTGAGGAATGTGGTTCTATAGTATCAGTAAAGATTTTTTATTGAGGATTCCCATCGGCGATTTCATAAATAATTTTTTGGGCCATTTGAAGGAATGATGATTTCTGAATTTACGAGTCTGACTAGACAAGTCCATAGTGCGATTTGCGATTTGAGCACATGCTGTATAACAGGTGGCTTAATGCTGACAATGCTGTGATGAGACCGATTTTTTATATTTTCTTTTGAAGTTGATTACTCGGAGGTCTGCACCGTTTTCAGGAATGTCGATGATGACATTCCATGGGGATATGTTGTGGATATGTGGAAGCAATTTGCGTGACGATACATACTACGTTTTATATGGAAAAGCGCTGAATTATATTTTTTTTCCCTTGTACATTTTGTAATGGGAAAAATTTAATTATAATTTTTTTTTCCTACAAGGGAAACTTGTAATCGGGGTTAAGATTTACATAGGATTTCTATTATAGAAAGGAGGTAGAATTTATCTTGGGATATGTAAGATAGAAGGGATATTCTGCATTATGTTTGATGGAGGTTAGCTGTAAGCATTACAGGGGTTTTGCTGTATAGTCATTATTTGGTTTTTGATAGTGTATTTGTCAGATAGCGGATTAATTATGAGGATTCAGTGGATAAAGATCATATTTTATTTTAGTATGGAATTTTAGTCCTTAATAATTGACAATGAGATTGGGTATATTAGTTTATGACAGGTTCGTGTGTTAAAGTAAGACTTTATTTGTTCTAAGATCATGTAGACTTTTCAAATACGGACACACGATGACTTTAGAGAATTCCCAACTTCATGCGAGGGTGACAACGGAAACAACTTGGATCTACAACGCCAGAGGTCGGATCTTCTTCACATGGGCGACGATGTTACGGATCGCCTTTGCATGGACGAGATGTCGTCGGTGGATCGATACATTCTGGGACAAATCAGGAGTCTACAATCTTCTACGAGGCGGGTGCAAGACGCACTTACATGGGAGTCACGGGATATTTCAAGTTGACAACGGGGTGGTGGTTACGATTCCTTCATCGGAAGACGTCGAATCTACAGTTCAGCAACAAGGGCTTAATAATGGCACACACTGAGTCGTTTTGAGATGGTTCGCGCGCTCAGCAGGGATCTACAATTATTCGACAAAAGTGTTCGCAAAACACTTACATGGGACCACAAGGCGGTTCAAGTTCCGCCTACACAGGAGACGGTTACGGTTCCACCGCTAGAGGATAACGGTGGGGATGAATTCTTCTTCGATGAACGCTACACTGTTCCAGTGATTGCAGTTATAATAGCTATAATGATAGTCGAAATATGTGTTATAGGAGCTATCTCGCAAATATTATGAACTAGTATATACCAGTAGCCAATGTGGTGTGCGACAGGGGTGCACAAAAGATATAGGTGGCCAAGCCATCTTAAAGGCACAATAATTGGGTTGTTAACCTTAGCTCTTGCCTGTTAGATACAGGTGCAAAACGCTGGATTCCTTGAAGATGCTGAAATGAAAAAACAAACAGGATAGTTTACCAGTGCACCTTTGTGGTCAGTGACACGCTTCAAAGATCACGAGTTTCATGCATGAAGCATGCATGCCTCTTGTGTGCCAATCGGTGTGTGCGTGTGTGTGCGTGTGTGTGTGTGTTCGTAACGAACAGAAAATGACATATAATCTGAAGAATAGTTGCAAAGAGGGGATTCACTGAGTTTGATTGATAGTGTGCGGAACACGCCATGGAAGAGGTGTTGCAGGTCCGTCGAACAAGATACCGTAATAGAGAACTTTGAAAAAGTTAACATTTGAATTGACAATTACTTGAGTCTAGAGAAAGGGAAGTGATGTGTGGCACACATTCTTTATTGACGAACTTTAATGTTTTAGTGATGTCTCTTATTAGATGGATTCGAAGTCACCTATGGGTTATTCTCTGACTAGTTTTGACTATTAATAAACTATTAATGTTTGGACACTTATGGGAACAGAGGGAACTTACTTAAATATGATCTTGAGAGGAATATGATAGTTTAACGTTTCTTTTTCAGTCAGAGTTAATTGATTTTATTCCATTTTCATGTTAGCTAATTTGGGGAAATATAAAGTATATTTTTCTAACCAGTTTACCTTAGCCTAGTTTGACTTTCAGCCAACTCCAGAGAGGGCATTCAGCGAAACAATGGTAGGTTATGTTGCCAATTAGATGTTTTGTTTCATTTTGTTTAGGGATTTTCCCTGTTAGACATATATCGGCGAAGGATTACACTACAGTTTTTCCAACCGCACCTTGATGGGCATTCATATATTCATTAATTAATGTAAAACCATAATAAGAATAGCCTTATCATCGTTTTCTGTCCGTTTGTTGCTCGCATGGGATGTTTTTTTACACGAAAACACTCGATGAAGAAATTTTCCTTTCTGAGAATTTCTCTTAGTTAAGCCAGTCTGACGGAGCTTTGAAACTACAAATCTTGCCATAGAAAATTTCTTATGCCGTTGCTGAACAGCATTGTTGTAATTCCTCTTGGGAAAAGATGTCATCATCCTCAACATGGATGTTCTCCCTATATAAAACAACCTTTTCGCTCAAGGGACCAAAACTGGTATTGTTTCCATATCATTCGATGGAATAAGTAAAGGCAATAATGTAAATATGATAAAGAAATCGTATCCAAAACTCTTCAAAGAACTAGACTTTATCTCTATTTTGTGCATTCAATCCTAACTGCCGTCCCTATTTTATTACGTTAAGTCAAGCAAGAATAACACTTAAATTTACGTAACATACGTCATCGTTCCATACAAACAAATGAGCTAGCCTCATCATCTACTTTATTCAAAATATCACACAGTATGTAAAGAAATATGTACTGTATCACTCGACTAACCTTTTAATTTCAGTTCATGAAATTATAATGGGAGCTTCACTCATCAGAGGAAACGTCATCCCAACACACCATTACTGAACAGAAAATCAACTAATAACATTTCACTAACAGGAGATGCAAGCAATCGTATTTTCTGCCAGGTCGTAACTCAGTAAAGCATCATTATTCACAATAAGCGAGAGTTAAATAAATAAACGTCGATGATGGTCAATTATATTTACAAAAGCACCAGCCGTGCAATATTCATAATAAATATCCCGTCCATAGCATCATAATCCAAAGATATATCATAGTAATTCATTTCAAAATTTCAAACAGTTTTTAATTAATATTCATAGTAATGAGCATTTACGAAAAGAAGCTTTAACCACGAAAGAAAGTATCACATATTACCGTTCTATGTACTGGTAAATAGCTCCATGATAAATATATCAAAGTACAACATAACAAAGCCAGTATATAATGTCCTTTGAATGAATTCTCTGTTACAATTAAGGCATCCAGTGACCCATTGACTTCAAAGACCTTTGATGTCATGGAGCCAGTTTACCTTAAATCTGTCAGTCAATAACCTCATCATATGCGTATTAGCAATCAACAAGATCCTTTTTATCCATGGCAACGTTAAAGTCGGTAGTAAATATTATCAGACTCCGGTCAACAATCGAAGTTGTGAAATACCAAAATGTCAGCAGCTATGATTAATCTCCTTTCGTGCAATGAGATGTTCCTTTTTTTACTAGTAATTACTCTCATCTGCAAAGAAATCTTTATGCTTTACTGCAGCTTACTACTGTAACTGAAAGCCAAAAGAGAAATAATTTTGGCGTCGAATTACTGGGCCAGTCTTGCGAAATGACTACTAATCGTAATGATCTGAACGAAATTCAGTGATACTCTGGCGCCCATTAACCCTTTATAAATAGCCTTTAGAGCAAAGTCTCTTAAACTTTATGGCCTCTGCTTTATGTGAAGTATATCGAATCCTAACCAGGATCCCCATTTCACGTCATGACGAATATTGAGCAACATCAGTATTTGTTTTTAGCGAGCAATATCGCTCTTTGTTAGTAGGCATTTAATTTGCGTCGCACTCTAAAACAGTTCAGATGCATTATGATAGCTGGCATATAGTGAAAGAGACAAATCACAGCTCTTGCATTTGCATTGGTGTTATTAATGTAACCGTTGCCTATTACAAAATAAGGCTTATTAGAATTTCTATCTCTAACAAATACAAAGGAAAATCAACGATGCGTACAAAAACTGATTTTATGCTTAGTAGACGGCAAATCGTTATGAAATTCATTAACATATCTACAGACCTTGACATACAAGCATTGTATGTATATTTTATTTAGGACTCATACTGAAGAAGTTACTGAATCGATGGTATGTCCATCGATGTGTATCTACCCTTAAAGAAATACTGAGATAAAAAAGCAATGAAAGGAAAAACGCATGCCCTGACTGAAATAGTAGAAACCATGTATCTATTCGATGATAACTGTCTTTATTTCTTTAGAACATCAGAATTATGGATATGAGTGAAAACAAATACGAATACTGATGATATTTTTAGACGAGGTATAGCTACTATATCAGAGCAAATACTGAGAGAATATTGATACAAGACGTTCATCAATATACAACAGCACTTTTAATAGAATTCCAGTCACGTAGCTTCCGGGTACTAAATTCGCGATGACTAAATCTAATTTTCTTCATGTGGACGAAGAATGTAAAAGGTCCTCACATGAAAATAAAAAAAGGAAATACAAATTGTTCACTTTTATTACAAAGTCATGTTAAGGATGTTGAAGATGACTTGATTATGTACGTATAAGTAGAGAGCGGGTTCCTCACTTTTAGTTTCTGTCCGCTCTCAGGTGTTAAAAACTACCGAGGCTAGAGAGGGCTGCAAATTGATATGTTGGTCATCCACCCTTCAATCAAAAAACACCAAATTGTAGCCCTCAAGCCTAAGTAGTATTTTTTTTAAATTATTATCTATTTAAGGTTAAAGCTAGCCATGATCGTGTGTTTGTCACTGCTATATGTGCAACAACACAGGCCACGGCCGGGCCGTGACTGAGAGTTTAATAAAGCATTATACGCTGTACAGAAAACTCGATTGAGCCGAAGAAACGTCAGCCCATTTTTCTTACTTGATTTGTATTTTCACATGAGAACCTGACATTTGCAATATGGTATCTTTCTTCCTCACAGAATCATGTAATAATTGACTGAAAAATACTCAAAGTAGTACGAATCTTGAAATAGAGAAACAAATCCACAGTTATGTATGGGTACATATATGTACTCGTACATAACTGCGGATTTGTTTCTCTAATCATGTAATAATTAAATCGACTCTCGAAACAAAGGGAAGTGATGCTTAACTAGGAAAGAGAGATGATCGCAAATGAATCTTACCAATTAGACAACCAAATAGGCAAAACCCCAGGCGTCATCAGATCTTAATACGATATACAGACTTATAAAGAAAGAACGAAAATAGACGACTGTTCGCTATTTTTCATGCTCACTAAAACAGAAACCAGGGAACAATGTCCAATCAGCAGAAGTCTCGTTCATGTCGATTCCTTTTACTCATAGAATCTCTCTCTCTCTCTCTCTCTCTCTCTCTCTCTCTCGTCCCTCCGCTCTCCTCTCTCTCTCTCTCTTGTTTTTCAGCTGCTTCTCGGTATTGCTACAGGTTTCCAGACTTTTTTTTTTTTATTCCTCCTCCTTTTTTCAAAGGTGGCGAGTACCAAGACATGAATCGACGGAAGCGGTAGACGTGTGTGTAAATGTTTGCCTGAAGATGGCAGACAACACAAGTTTGCGGCAAAAAGGTTCGCGTCTTGGCAGCCACCAGTATATGAACTGGGAAGATCATTGTTTATAGATTTCTCAACTGAAGCTCATCCGAATGCTCTTTATATGTTGAAGTGTGGGTTAACCCAGTTTTAGTTTTCTGTAAGAGAAAACTATTGTGCCGGATTCGCCCTTCCGTCCGTCGGCAGTTTATTCTGTCCGCCCTCAGATCTAAAATACTGCTGCGGCTAGAGGTTTGCAAATTGGTATTTTGATCATCCGCCCTCCAATCATCAAACATGCCAAATTGTAACCCTGTAACTTCAGCAGTTTTTATTTTATTTAAGGTTAAAGGTAGCCATGGATCGTGAATCTGACCGCACTTTCCGGTGGCATCGAACGCACTCTCACTCTACCATATTTGGTGAGCAAATGGAACGCTACCGGTCTGCAAAGTCACAGCTAATGGTTTTATACAGCATCGTTTTTATCTTTTTTTTGTTTGTTAAATGCGGGTATCATTACGCTGGCCCAAAACTGACGACCAGAAATCAGTATTATGTCTTATAAATGTTCAATTTTGTATTTAGGCTATGGACCTGTGGTCGGAGAATATAGGAAGTTCTCTTGAAAATTAAAAGAAATACCAGGGCATAATCCTGATATGCAAGCAATGTATATAATAGATGCATATTTGCATTGCGCCAATAAATGTGTACATGCTTCAATCATAATCTTGCATTCCCACCTTCAAACTCTATATCTTTTCTTTCAATACACATTTAATTCAAATCTCAACGAAATAAACATATGAAAAGTTAATTACGTTCATGTATAAAAACATTGCCCTCTTCAAAAGTTTCACTTTTTTTAACAATACAAATCAATAAACTTTTATATAACTCTAATTCTCCTCCACCTTTCATTACCCCTTAATTCTAATCTTATTTATTTTCGGTAATTTTTAGAAAGCTCCCCTGACCCATAAATACCATTAACCTCAATCTGTTTATTCAGGTTGCCCCTCGCTGATATATGCAACAGAAAACTATTGTTTACTTTACAGTTTCCGTTAAAAGAAACAAGAAATTATTTTTTGTGTCCCGTAAAAGGACATCATCCGTAAGTTCTATGTATTTTGGTATTGTATAAATCCAATGAAAACGCGGTAATTTTCACAGAGAGGAGAAGAGAGAGAGAGAGAGAGAGAGAGAGAGAGAGAGAGAGTATAAAGTCCACACACACACACACCATATATATATATATATGTATATATATATATATATATATATATATATATATATATATATATATATATATTATATATGTGTGTGTGTATATATATATATATATATATATATATATATATATACATATATATATATATATATATATATATATATATATATATATATATATATATATATATATATATATAATATATGCATATGTATATATATATATATATATATATATATATACTATATATATATATATACATATGCATCAATATATATATATATATATATATATATATATATACTATATATAGATATATATATTATATATATATACATATATATATATATATATATATATATATATATATATATATATATATATATATATATATATATATATATGCGTGTTTATGCCTTATCAATGTATGAAGTGTATGGCATGAAATAAAGGGTCCTGCGGAAGACTGAGCCTTCCCAGTAATTATATGCGTATTTTAAACAAGAAAACTACGTTAAGAACGCATGGCAAATCTTTAATACTTAATCCAAACGACTATACATTGGCTCTTTGTCACGAACATCAGTTCAAATGATTTCATTAACATGAGGCAATACTTTGTAAATATGTTAGTCTCTGCAAATTTCCGGTGTAAAAATAAATCACACGTCAGGATTCTGCAATAAAATATGCATTTCTGTTCCTATATTTTTTTTAAAGTAACCCCAGCACTAGTAACATACCTGAATTATACAAGAAGGTATCATTTCTCTCAAGAAACTTCGCAACCTCCTATCACTCGCAACAATCTCTTCTCTTTGAACGACGCACTCTATATCAGGGAAAAGATGAAAGAATTCTCCTATCCCCACCCCCCTTCTCTCTCTCTCTCTCTCTCTCTCTCTCTCTCTCTCTCTCTCGCTCCTCTCTCTCTCTCTCTCTCTCTCATGAAAATTGCTTTTTCAAAACTGTTGACGTTTCCGATTATTTTTTGCTATTCTGATAAAGTGATTCTCTCTCTCTCTCTCTCTCTCTCTCTCTCTCTCTCTCATACACGCACACAGAAACATACGTAGTATATGATTGTTTAAAGCTATTGTTGTCTTCGAAAAGTTTGTATAGTTACAGCAAAGAATTTTCTCTCTTTCTATTTGACTGTTCGTCAGTTTACTTCCTGTAAGTCTCTATCGATTTATTATCAGCTGGAAAAAAAACAGTTTTTCAAATAGCAAAGAATTATTCATCTCATACAAATCGCAAATATCAGGTGGCAGAGTGGTATCTGAAGAACTATACAATATAGGCCCATGAGATGAAAATCATTAAACTGGAAGGAGATCAGGAGATATATATACAGATATTGTATACAGGAGATGAGGTTTGAACGTGAATTTTATAATTAAATGTCGCATCATTAGAAAAAAAGTCGTTATCTTGAATAAAGTGGTTAATGGCAATGGTCACGAGTGAAGAGAAAAAAGATGAAAACTAATAAAATAAAATCATACGTAGAAAAGACACTATTCCAATTACGAAATATAAAACTAGGAAAAATGAAATATAGTGCGTTCATCGTTTGTGAAGGCAATAGCTGTTACAGTGAGCTGTTAATGAAGTTGATATCTTTTCTAAGTATAGGTTCCAGTGAAGAAAGCCTTAATCCATCTATCATATAGATAAAGGCAATAAATTTTCATTAACTGGGTGTGCATTATAACCAGCCAGTTGGAGGAAGGAGTAAGAAAAGAATATATAAGTAAATGATGTTGAATTGATTATGTAGTTGTTACAGTTCATGAACAAATAAGACCTTACACACATCAGCTGTGATGCTTTACGCAGGAAAGAGAACAATGCACTACAGAAGCAGAGGTCGAGTTGAAGGCCAAACTAATTCTTGAAAACAAGAATGAGAAACAAATGCCTATAGACTTTGGCGTGAAAAATATCTTGGATACAGGTAACTCAGGTGTTTCCAGGGCAGCATTATAAGGCTAAGGATTTCAGAAAAGAAGTGGTAGCACCAACAATATATATATATATATATATATATATATATATATATATATATATATATATATATATATATATATATATATAATTTGTGTGCAATAGTTTTATAATTAGGTCTATTGCTCTTTTGCATTTCGATTTTATGTAAGTTATATGGGCTTTCCAGTTGAAGTGTGTATCAAATATCAACCCTAAAAATTTTGCAGTTTGGCTAATTGGTATCTTATAGTTTCTCATTTTTAATTCTGCTTCTTCACCTTTTTTTCCAAATTTTACTTTTATAAAACATGAGAGCTTGGGTTTTTTCTATGGAAAATCTAAAGCCTACTGATGAGGCCCATTCATCTATTTATATTATGGTTTTATTAATAATTCTTTCTGCATGTTTTATGCGTGATGCTGTGTAATATATTGCAAAATCATCCATATAAAAGTTACTTTCAATTCCGACCGGTAGCATGTTACTGATGGCGTTAATTGACAATGTGAACAGAGTACCACTAAGGACGCTGCCTTGTGGAACTCCACTTTCAAGAGGAAAAAACATTATCTATTATCACCTGAAAAGTGGGGTCAGTCATAAAGTTTTTAATAATTTTAGGAAGATGGCCGCGTATGTTGTTATTATGTAACGATTTTAATATTGCATACCTCTATGTAGTGTCGGATTCATTTTGAATGTCAAAAAAGACAGCTATTGTAATTTTTTTTCTTTAAAATCCTCTACGTATATAGTCTTCCAAACTACACAGAGAATCTAATGTAGACCTATTACGTTGTGAACCAAACTATGTAGGACTTAAAATTTTATTTTCACGAATGTGCTACATAAGTCGTGCATTTACCATTTTCTCCAATAACTTACATATACAACTTGTTAATGAGATAGGTCTATAATTATTCACATTATTATTATTATTATTAGCATCTTTTCCCGGTTTGGTTATAGGAATTATTATTAAATTTCGCTATTCATCTGGAAACAAGTTTTGGAGCCATAAATGATTGCCAAATTTTAATAAGTATGATTTTGCCAAAGCTGCTAGGTGGCAAATCATCTCAAAGTAAACATCATCACCTCCAGGGGCAGATTTATTGCTGTTAAAGAGAGCATATCCTAACTTTTTCATATTGAATTTCTTATTATAATATATATCTCCCTTTGTCCCAAAATCAAGTATAACAGATTCTACTTTGTTTTTTACTTTTTTTTAAATGTTTGTCTAGATTTTCGTCACTACTTATTTTTCTAATTTTTTTCCCATACTTTTTGAATGGATGTTTCACTTGTTATTTCTGACACATAGGACCTCCAAGATATTATTTTATCTTTTATCACTTCTTTTCAAAATTCGGCTGATATTTTATTATATAAAGGTTTTAATGCATCTATTTTTAATAGCAAAATTTTCAATTTTAATATATTTTCTTCTATGAATGATTTATCAACTTTATTGAATCTTCTGTGTAGAGTATCTAACCTTCTTGCTAGAGTGTGTTTTTCTCGTACTAATTCAGATAGATCATCTGACCACCAGGGGACTTAATGTTTTTTATTGTGGGGTTTTGAATGAGGAATAGCTTTGCCAGCTGCCTTTTTAATGAAGGACAAAGAAATCGTTCGTCTCATTGTGATTTCTCAAATAATCATACGGCGGAATATTATTGGTATGAAAGTTAAAAAATTTCCCAATCTGCTTTTTACATGCTATAATGTGGAGAATATGGTTTTGGTTCATTATTCAATAAGGATATTATTATGGGAAAATGGTCACTTGAGTAGGAGTCATCACATATATTCCAATCTAGTCTGTCAACTATATTTGTTGAACAAAGGGTGACATCTACTGTGGAAAATGTTCCATGGGTTCTGGAATAATATGCATTTACTTCGCTGTCATTCAGACAACAAAGATTATTAGCGTTCAATAAGTTTTCTATTTTTGCTCCATCTTTATCTGACGTAATATTGTTATAATCCCATATTGGATTATGCGCATTGAAATATCATACAACTAATATTGGATTCTTAAATTCTTTTATTGTTTTTTTGTAATTTCTTTAAATCATACGTTTTATTAGGCTAGTTGTATAAGTTAATAATATCAAACATATTATTTTCTATTATAACACTGTTATTGCTGAAATTTGCTATTCATTGTAATCTATTTCTACTTTGTCGTATATGATTTTATTATGGACATATATTGCTGTTCCTAAATTATTTTCATTTTCCTGTGATGTTGTAGCTGATAGATATTTAACTATTTTTGGAACACGTTTTCCTATGTGTTGTATACATATAATCATTGGTTTGTGTTCGCTAATAAGTCGTTGGACTTCCCCTAAGTGCATTCTTGCTAATAATCCATTTATATTCCATTGAATTATATAACGATTGAATGGTGTAATATGAGTGGTCAAATTACCCTAGATTATTAAAGCTGATATTTTCTTAAAATTTGTTACAAGTTAATTAGTATTTTTGTAAGTCTTGATTTTTTTTTTTTTTTTTTGTAGTTTGAATCTTACTTTCAGTAACTGCTACTTTTTTACTATCTTGATTTAATTTTTCCATTTTGATTTTCTTTAGAATATTATCTACAACACTGATGTGTTTCTCTTTGTAATATTGTAAGTGTTCAATACACATACAACCTTCTTCATGAGATTTGATGTCTGCTTTTTCCTTATTCCTGTTCCTCATGAAATTTCATATGGTGTTGGTTAGGCTGTCTTTGGTTGTAGTCTTATTTTTGTGGCACATTCCTTTAAAGCGTTTACTGCAACCTTGTATCTTCGTGTTTATCAGTTTGTTGTTTTTCCTTGGTTTTTCCTGTGGCGCCTATAATTGGTGATGGGTGAATTTCTTCGCTTTCACTGTAGTGATCTGTATTCTAGTTTTCCATTTCTTCTGAATTTTGTGGTTCTGTTCCTAGAAGTACTATTGTTACTATGGGAGACAATGGAATATTCAATTTAGTGTTTTGTTTCTGAACTTTAGCCTTTGGTGAAATTGGTGGGTTATTTATTTTTTTTTTACAGATTTGTTTGGTGGAATTAAGTGGGGTCTTATCCAGTTGCCTCTTCCGAGTAGTGTTATCTATTTTATCACAGTCTTATTTTAATTCTTCTTTGTTTTCCTCCATATCATTATTCATTTCAATTTCCTGTAAAGAAGTAAATCGATTTTCCACAGTGGTAATATCATATATGTTTGAAGAGTTCTTTTCATCTTGTATTTTTTGTGGTGGCATTTCTTTATTTCTATTATTATAATTTGTTTCAGTTCTGGTATTGCTTGACTCTGAGGTGTCTGCATACCTAAATTTCTTAGCTGGGTCATTTAATCCTCTCACTTTCAGTTCTAACTTTGCTTCTCTTCTCGCGATTCCAGTTCGTTAAAAATATAGAACGCATACAATTTAGATCTATCATGATGTTCTAATCCACAATTTATGCATTTGGGTTGGCCACAGTCTCAACGTGTTTTATGGTCCTGCGAGCTGCAAAAGCCACATCTATGAATATTTCTGCACTTAATGGCTGTATGACCATATTTGCAACAGTTCTTACATTCCATAGATTTAGGAACATAAGGTCTTAGTTCCCTATTCAATCCCATCATTTTAATTTTCAAGGGTAAGGTTTGGCCACTGAACTTTATCTTGGCTATTTTGATAGTTTTACTTTTGTCTTTCCTGCTGGGGACCTCAAATATTTCACAGTCTTCAACGTTACTGTATCTTTTATTTAATGAATCTAATATTATTAGTTTATCTAAAGTTTCATCCTCAAGATTTGGTACTACAACTGTGCCTTGTAACATTTATATTTATGTTATCTATATTTTTTGCACACTGATAATTTTCTGATTTTCTGATGGGCATCGATTCAATAAGTAATTTTCTATTTTAATAAAAATATGTATTTGTCTGCTTCTAAGTTCAAAAACCTTGACCAGTTTGACTCCCCAAAGAGAGAATTAAGTGAGTCAAGGTTGGGTCCTGGCGATATCTACTTCTTTTGGGTTTATTGTATGGTAATAATGTTTTAATACCACTCTGATTTTCATTATTTGAGTTATCCTGTGAGCAGTCCATTGCCATGCCAGAAGTCGTTGGGAAGTTAATTTTTTTCTCCATATAAAATATTGACCAATTTCATCCAGGATGAGGTCCCTCTCACCAAGGAGGCCTAACTGGGGGAGGGGCAATACCCATAGTGCCTGAAGGGTCGTCATTCCGTAGAGATCGGACCCAGCGCTGTGGGCATGGCTTGATTTAAAAATTTCCCCTCGCTCGACCACGCCAGGTACTCTAGTTTTACGGGTGGAGAGGCGTGCCTTCCAACTCCACCCTCCATCAAGTTAAAAGAGCAGTCAATTCAATAGCCCAAAACCATGCCAAGGTCGTCAACGAAAGAAGAAGAAGGGAAGGGGAAAATTTATAAGAGGAGGAGTAAAGGAGTTAAAGGTCCCAATGTTCAGTTGGACCCACAGCAGAGAGCGTAGGCATAAAAGGGCATACTTTCTCTGCAGTGGATCCCTAAGCTCCCCACCTCGTCAAGGAGTTGGGATCAGGGGGTACTTATTGTGCAATATGATGCCCTAAACATAACTTTCACTGCAGCAGTCAGAGGTCTGAGGTCTCTTATTTTCCTGAAAAGTCGATCTTTAGGCCCTTATACTATACATGTACTCCGGCAAAATGTAAGTAGGAAACAATTCGGTACCGGTAATTCTTTACTAGATGTAACAAGTTGCCCGTAATAAAAATCGTTACTGAGTTTCTGAGTATGAAATTGATATACTTCAGAGAGTGTTGTTTCTTGAGACTGAGAAAAGAGAGTTGAGGATAATGGTAATTTTAGTGAACCGATACTTATCCTGCTGGGTATTCCATATGGTAGTGCTCTGAGACCTTTCTTGTTCTTAGTTCTTACCCGTGATATGAGCTATTGTTTAGAAAATAATTTACCACAGTATAAGTTCAATTTTCTCTTGCTCCAATTATCATTATCATTATTATTCAGAAGATGAACCCTATTCATATGGAACAAGCCTACAGGGGCCTTCGATTTGAAATTCAAGCTTTTAAAGTATATGATGTTAATTAGGAAGAAGAAGAGGCAATAAACTGGAAATACAGAATGAAGAGATCTCACTTACCAAAATAAATAAATAAATAAATAAATAAAAGAAAACAAAATAAAATTAATTCATTCATAGAAAACTGTATTAAAACGCATGCAAGGATAGTATTATTTGGGTAGTAATGCACTGCATCTTTGCTTGAACTTTTGAAGTTCCAATTGTACGACATCCTCAGGGAGGAATAAACGACCTCTAGAACTGAGAAGTTCTACAGCGAGAGAGAATTACTTCGTATTAGTGCTCCTAATCAGTACATCTGGTTGCTTTGGGCAGGGAAAGGGGATCAGGGATGAATTGTGAGTGTAGAAGATCTCTGTTAAAATGTAACCTATGAAAAATTGACAAACAAGAGAACATCCGTCGATGGTTCAAGTCAAAATGCTAATATTAGGATACAGAAACCTACCACCACGAACCACTTTATCTAAAAGAGATTACTCTAAGGTAGAAGCAGACATCCATACAGGAGAACAGTATCTCAGTAAAGAAACGCTGAAGATCTACGTATTATGTGACTCATTCACTCCTCTTAGTGCATACGTACGAACATATGTAAGAGAGCGTGAATATATATATATATATATATATATATATATATATATAATATATATATATATATATATATATCGAGCTACAATGTCCTTTAATATCTAATTCACTACGGTCTACCTCGGAATTAATATATTTTCATATATGCTTAACCGAAGGGGAATTTTTTTCTCGATAATAGATTTGCCTGGACCAGGGCGCGAACCTATGGATCCTTTCAAACCCAGGAACGTCAGTGAAGCGTTACCTACTACACCACGCTTCACTGACGTTCCTGGGTTTGAAAGGATCCATAGGTTCGCGCCCTGGTCCAGGCAAATCTATTATCGAGAAAAAAATTCCCCTTCGGTTAAGCATATATGAAAATATATTAATTCCGAGGTAGAGTGAATTAGATATTAAAGGACATTGTAGCTCGATATGTATATGAATCACGGAAATGTGATATGACTTATATATATATATATATATATATATATATATATATATATATATATATATATATATATACATGAGAAGAAATCTTTCTGATAGTATTGTTAATCCATAAGCGAAGAAAAATGCAATAATAATCAGAGCCATACAAAATTGTCTCAGTTTTTCTGACCTTCATTGATTAATTTTAAACGAATATTTTTATTTGTTTAATTAAATGTATTAAATTTACCATTTTCCTTGTTCTGCTTTCCATAATTAGGCATATGATTATTCTATCCTGTTAAGACTTGCTATGATAATCAAAGCCATTATAGAATATTTACACTGAATACCTATTTCAAAAAAAAAAGAAAAAAATAATAATAATAATAATAATAATAATAATAATAATAATAATAATAAAAATAATAATAATAATAAGAAGAAGAAGAAGAAGAAGAAGAAG
>NC_061110.1:70643053-70708053 GCF_015104395.2 Macrobrachium nipponense | reverse complement strand
AAGATGGGATCTATGCAAATAATGTAGCATCATCTGCATAAGTGACCATATATCAATATGTACATAATATAAAATGCTACGACTCTGAGGCACTCTAGCGATAGCATTCCTGTAGTCTTCTCTATAGCGCTCGTCTGCAGCTACTCTCTAAGTTCCAAAACTACGGCATTATGACTGATACGGTCACTAGATACTGAAAGAAGTATATCATATGCTCCCAACTTATTTATCTGGTTCGCTGGTATAGTCGTTAGTCGTGGTATGCCTCTCAGATGTCGCAGATTCGCATCTCCCCTAGAGCCATGAAAAATCACCACATAGCTGCAGTGTGGGGTCTGCGGTAGGAGGTTGACATCAACATTCTTTGGAAGCTTGAATTTCAAGTTAATGGCCCCTGTGTGCTTGTTCCATGTGAATAGGTTTCATCTACTGAAATGATTATTATAAAATAATAATAATAACCTAAACCAAACTGTAAACTTGGGAATAGATGGTTGTTAATAGCATGTCATTCATTATAAACAGATGTTTGAAAATCTAAAATAAAAAAATAAATAAAAAGAGAATTATTACAATATATTATATAAATTAATATTACTTTACCTTACGACACAGTCATTAAATTATAACATTAGGAGAGAAACCAAGACACGGAGCGGTCAGTTAAATGTGATGAGATATTTGTCGCTCTCGATCATTTTCTTTTTTATGATTTCAAGAATTAGCTATGACAACACAGTAAAGACAAATCCCATATAGCTCGCATCCACAAAATGGAGAACGAGGAATTCTTACCCAACCGGCTCTGAGATATGATGACATTAAAAAGTAAAATTTTCACAGAGAACTGCAGAAACAGCCACATAGCGACATACGAGTGGGAATTACAAGTTTAACGCTGCAATTGATAATACCAATGAAGTCACATTTTTCAAATTTGTTTTTATTTTTATGTAACTCTGCAAACGAACGAAAGGTCTAAGTATCTCAACGGAAATGGGATAAGATTAATCATATACTATTATAAAATTCCGTTGTGTTGTTTTAATTGAGGAGAAAATAGTAAAATACAATTTTCTATAGAAAAAATTTTTTAATTTTCAAAGGATAATAAATACATAAAGCAGAACAGTTATGCGAGAAGAAATTCAAGCATAATCCGATCAGAGCAACACAGATAGGGTCTCTCTCTCTCTCTCTCTCTCTCTCTCTCTCTCTCTCTCTCTCTCTCTCTCTCTCCTCCAATCTGCGGATGGTGAAATAAGCATCGGAGAGTGCCTTAAGGAGACGGTGGAGTTTTGAAGTCAGTCGTAGAAATCATTTACCATATTACAAAAGGTTTTTCTCTTTATTGTATAAAGCATTGAGAATGAAGAGAGTCCCACGGGTTGCCACTCGTACTGCAATTTGTCTGTCCCTGCCGTAAACGGACGCCCTTCTTTTCCCGGTGGTGCCGCATACGACGGTGTCATCAAGTGGAATAAGGCTTCTGTAAAACTGCACACACAAGAAGTATTGTGTTAGATTACCCTAACCTTACGCCAAACAGTTTTAGATGTCTTAGATGTGAAATGAGCAACGATAAAACTCACCAGTGTTAAAACCGATTAAACATAAGCTAAGCAGGAAAGAAGGCACCCTGTCGAACTTGCTTATGGAAGCCATGCTGACACTTTGCATGCAAGCAGGGAATAGGATCTAAGGTGATCAAGAAAGTGGAAAAGGAGTAAAGCTTTGAACAGATTAGTACTATACACATTAGTAATACGATAATCTAACGAATAAAGGGTAGAATAGTTAATTTTCTTTGTGTTTGGTTGAACTAGTGCACGTATAAATGCTCAAGACTGCAGAGCAAACGAATATGTTTTCCTACTAGCTTCTTAAAGTCGTCATGGAAGGTTCCTACTCCGGCCAGATGTCTTGCCTAATGTCAAAGATGCAATAATTCTACAGGGCTTATGAGCAGATATTGTTGAGGATTTACGATTTCCAGCAAAGCAAGAAGATTAAAAACACTGAGATCGCTTCAAAAAAGAGAATAGAAGAGAGCTACATACCAATTAAGCGTTGTTAATAGCTTTGGCAAAGAACCAGGTGTTAATATACAAATTTCCCATTCAAAGTATTTAGATACAGTTGATCCAAGCCGATATGAGCGAGTCATTCGTAGCAGCAAAGGAAGTTAATCTACAACTGATGTGCCCACAGACGTTAATAAATAGCTTAAAGTCGAGAACAAGGAACACCAAGGTTTAAATGGGTCACCGTTTTAATGAGTGAAGGTATACGCTTCAGTAAGAGTAGATGGCAGTCTAATTGGGTCCTGGGCAGTACCATAAAGTTAGGATTTTGGCCTCCAAGGCCTCGTGGAAAATCTTTGTGAAAGACTTCTATGCCAGACCACTAGGAACTCTCAAAGCACCATAATTGGTGTTCCGGTAAAGAAAGTTCTTTAGGAGAGACTTATAAGAAGATTTGTGGAGGAAGAGACTTTACAAGTATATTCCAAAAGTTGTACGGTATAACGAAAAATAACAAAAGCATAATCATGTCGCTCATTAATGTGTATTTGATGTCGAATAATTAGCCCTAAGCCGTTGTCATGCTGTACGTATGACGTACTCTCAGATTAGATAACCTTGTCGATGAAAAAAACTGCTCTAGGACTCGTAATAAAAAGTATTATTATTATTACCACTATCATTATTTCAGTAGGTGAAACCTATTCACATGGACATGGAACAAGCACACTGGGGCCATTGACTTGAAATTCAAGCTTCTACAGAATGTTGGGGAGACGCGAACCTGCTACATCTGAGTGGCATACTAAGACACTAACCACTATACCAGTGGATCAGCTAGGAACTAGGGTAAAGAAACAATATTAGTGAAATTAGTAATTAGTAAAGCTAAGACGTCGAGTGGCTAATGCTCAGCGAAATTGTATCGTAAAGAGTCATTTGAGATCCAGGTGCCTTGCTTTGAGTGCATTAATTTTGCGTGAGTGAACCAGATATTGCTGAAGCATCTCCCTCTATCAGATTAGCATTTAAATGGATCATTCTTTCATCACCGCAGTGGTTATTCTTAAGTATTTCTATTTGAAGCGAAAGCATGTTTTACATGCTTTGTTTTCATTTTACAGTGATAGCTATGAAAAGAATATCTATGCGTTAAAGGCTCCCTCATAATCATCATCCCATATGAATTTGTTACTCTTATACCACATTCCAACAAAATATTCCAATTCAGAAACATTTGTTGGCCTTGGGACTTTTATTATTGCACTCATTTTTATTCTGGGTCATGTGAACGCCACTGGAATCAATTACATGACCAAATTATTCCACTTTTTATCTACATATATGCTCAGTTCTTCAGTTTCAAACGGATATTACGTTTATCCAATCTGTCCAGCACTTCGGCAATTTTCTTAATAGTCATCCTTTCCTGTCACAACAATGTCATCGAACGAGCATCCACAACAATCAATATCACTCTGTACGGTATCCATTATTTTCTGGAAATGGACAGGCGCTGAATCTACACCATATATCAACCTGTTCACTTGATGTAATCCTTTAATCGTATTGATTCTTAACATTTTTTTAAATTCGGGGGATAGATATCTCCAGCTGTTCTAAGCATGAGATAAATCCAACTTTAGCAAATTTCTGTCCCCTGCAAATTTGAGCTGTTGGGTGAGGACAAGCATCATCAATTACTTTGTTTACTTTGGTTCTGTAATCACATCATATGAGAACACTCCCATCTACCTTAGCAATTCATAGTATGGGTGTAGATCGTTTACTGTGCCTGACTTTAGATATAGTCCCATGTTCGTCCGTTACATCTAGCTGTTTGCTCGCTGTTTCTCGGATGGAGTAAGGAACATGTCACGAAAGTCAAAACTTCGGAGAGCTATCATCTTTAATCTGGAACTGGTCTTGGAATTCATGAATCTTCTCAAAATAATCTGAACATACCTACTGGTAGGATTTTATGATAGAAAACGCATCTTGTACTGTGGAAATGTTCTTCCAACCTATGTTCAGATGAGTTAGCCAGTCCTTTACCCAATGATAAAGGCCGGTCGCCCCCAACTCAGTTTCAGCAAGTAATTAACTCTTAAACAACAATACAGTATTTACAAACAAAGAGAAAGAGAGTTGTTTGACTTTCCAAGTGGCCAAATAGTGCTTGTATTTTACATCACATTGTTATTCCAGCAATAGAAGTTATATACAGTATATATAATATAATATATATATATATATATATATATATATATATATATATATATACATATATATATATATATGTAAGTGTTTACATAATAAAAATATGGAATGTTAGTCCATATATATAAAAGACTAAAACAAAAGAGGTCAACCAGATTGCTTGCAGGAATGTGATCAGACTAGAGACGCTAAAGATGACGTATACAATAAGTATGTAGGCTAAGATAACATGCCGTCACCTGTAGTCATTCAATTGTTTATAAACATTAGTCCAAGCTCCCTGCTTGAGACAACTACCCCGACCTATAATTCAAACGGCCTACGTGATCTGTAGCGTGTCTCATTTTGATTGTGTGTTCGTATGAAACTATGTCATTTGTATGTATGTTCATATGTTCGAACTACTGTCTGTTCCTTCATAACTTGTAACAGAGATGGTAGACAGGCAGAACAGAGTTAGCTATCGTCATTAGAAGACCTGTACCTCTTTACCTAAGCTTTATCATGTAGAGGAATAGGATTAGCCATCATCATTGGCAGAAGCGATCAAGCTATCGTTATTAGAAGACTTGTACAATCATATTTGATCTTAAGCATGTAAAACTTCAGAAGAATACATATATTTTTATACTTCGTGTTTTCTACAAGAACCTCCTCACCATGAGTTTAACACATCATTGTCATAAACAAGAAGATAATCCCGACTTCGTAAGTGATCTACAAACCCCAAGACACTCCATTGAAGATGGAAGTGCAATACCAACCGGCTTAGCGTAAGATTATCGCAAGTCTAACATTACCTCATAGGGCGCTTTATCATACAAGGCACAGCCCTAATATTGGTGGCAGTGGACCAGAAGAACTCTACAACTTCTCCGAAGAAACATCAGAATAATGAAGTATCATATAAGAACTCTTCAACGACGACGAAAGCAGCAGATTCTTCAAGCAACTTATTTTCATCGTTTAGTGAGCGACTTCAGAAAACAACAAGAACTCTTTAACGACGACGAAAGCAAGAGATTCTTCAAGCAACTTAGTATCATCGTTAGTGAATAACTTCAAGAAACAAAACCGACGTGTCCTTTTTCCTACGACAACGCAAGCTTCGTCTCTCATTAGAATCATTCAAGAAAACATCGTTAGTGAGCGTTTCCGGCACTCCAAGAAACAAACCGAACGCGTCTGCAGCATCGGATCTTTCAAGGGCTCGAATCATCGAAACAACGCGCACGGGGGAAACTGAAGCCAAACCAGGTCATCCGCTAAATAGAGAAGGAGGACCAAGGCCGTGTGTCGTTATCGGAACACCGTGACTTCCCACAAAAGCAAGCTAAGTACAATTTTTTATTCATTTGGAGTAACTTTGAGTGTTTCCTTTGCAGGTCGAATTTCGTTATTCCTGTGGCTGAAGTTACGAGACATTCTTAATCTTACTTTTTTACAGAAATTATCTACATCATTGAGATTTCGCTACTGCGAGTTTTTTATCTTTGAGTGTCTGTTTCCAGAAGTTCTACTGAAATATCATAATCATATACTATGTTAATTTTATCATTTTGGGTGATTATTAATCCCTTACGTAACAAATCATATTAAACAGTGAATATGCGTTTACGCAGTGGACGTCTGTATTTATACAGATGCATGGATAGGGTCGTTAAGCACCGTAGTGATTAGAAAACACACAAAAAACAAGTGGAACACCCGTACAAATCTATACAAATTAGAGGTAACACTATTTCGGGTCATGACAATAAATGCTCCTTTGCAAAGTCCCGCTCGCAGTTTTAGCCTTGAGTTTTTTGAGTTATATAAAATATCGAACCTCAATGACTCAACTTAACTTCAAAAATATGGCTGGATTGCAAGGAATAACATGTCTGTAAAAAACTTTCATCAGGCTAAATGCGCTGACCAGGATCCCTCACTATTTCAAATTTTAGCAAAGAATGAAGTACAAACAGTTAATATTGAATGCAGTAGTGATAACTTGTCTTATTAGTAATCGCTCAGTTCCTAATAGTTCGTCATTCATTGCTTTATACGTAACCAGCAACATAATGCTAAAAACACACAATACGTTGCCGATGGTAATAAAGAGAAGGATCCTAATTATTACAAAAAGAAATAGAAACAGTAGCCCGTTCAGAATCAAACAAGCAAACTCGGTTACTGTGTCACCTAGTCAAGCGGTCAAGGTTAGTTAAATCTGCCGAGTGTTCAAAGCATAGCAAATTCCACACAATAAGCGACTCTAGCAGAGTGGGGAAAAGCGATGTTGGTTCATACATGCCAATATCTTTTTGAATTAAAAAGGATTTTTCCTATGAAACACACGACCGTATAAAGTAATCAGAGCAGGTTTTCGTTTTTTTTTAATACGTAAGTTATTATAAGTAGTGGTGGATAAAGCCCGACTGTACGCGCCGTAAAAATTAGAATATCTTGTTTATTCCTTTAGTACACGTAATATCCTGTATTTACGGACTCACCGTCTGTTGTTCGAACTTCCCTAATGAGAAGTCCGGATAAGCGAGCGCTTACAGATACCTCTATAGTTATAAAAAACATTGATCTGTATCTATCCTCCTGCAAAATAAGGCGTGTTTATCAAAGGAAAACATATTAAAATCAGTTTGAACAAAAAGAAAAGAGACAATTAATCAAATAATAACTTATATAAAGGAACATTACATTTGTCTCATAAATCGTAACATTGTTCAAATGACCCAACAGAATTCTCCCACAAACGCAGTCGTAGTTTGCACGCAAAACCTCGAGAAGCATGCACCCTCGAATGTCTTAGTACGTGTAAAAAGACTTTGCTGGGATCTGAAATTTTAATCCTTCCCGACACTCTGAAATATAACGATTTCCGCGAACAAAGCCCTAGACACGGTTGACTAGTAGCAACAAGTTAATATAGTAATCCACAAAACCTATACATATAAATATCGCATTTTATTTTATTGTTGCTAATTTTTAATCACGCCCAATCAGTCGTAGATGAATCTCCCTTATACTCTATCTAAAGTAATATCCGTAAAGTCATTCAAGCAGAGGTGATTCAGCAGAAACTTTTTTTTTTTTTTTTATCTTTTACCTGAATACCAGGAAGTTTCTCCACTGGCGAGTGATCTCTGGGAAAAAACGGATGTAATTTAACACAAAACACGGTCTAAGGACAAACATAAAGCTATTTACGTACCTTCGTATAGATTCTCAATGAAATTTTAAAATAGAGATAAATGACGAAGTTGAAAAATGTTAGTAATAGGAGTCATTAGGAAATCAAATAAGCCCATATAATTTTTCCCTCCAATGTCATGCCATAAAAGATCGGACTTGGCGTATCTGCGTAGATTCTGTCGCTTAAACAAGGAAACGACTCCCGATAGTTTCCAGTGCGATGTACCGACGACATCTTATCTCTGTTAGGTTAGACTAAATTTTTTTTTTTTTTTTTTTTTCACCAACTTGGACTTACTTTAAAAGCTTTTACCAGATACCATTACCTAAGTGATTGTACCTCATACACCGTTTTCAGCACACTCAGGGGACATTATCAATTTTTACGTATGCCTCCGGCTTACGTTGCGCCCCAATTATAATATAGTGTTTGGAGACTTTTAGGGGATACCCTACATGCCTATTGGTTGGTCTTGTAATCTTTTCTAATACCTTAGAAGTACATTCACATAAACTAGAGCTAGTGCTACAGAGACAAAGACAAATAATCTCAGAGTAAAATATCTAAATGTGAGTTTTAAAAAACCGAACATGTTTATCTAGGTTTTATGTGTCTAGTCAAGGTCTTAAAGTAGTCCATGGTAAGGTGCCGGCTATTCATAACTTTCCGGTACTTATTAACGTAAAAGGGGGATACAGCACTTTTGCGCTGTAGTGGGTATTACAATCGTATGCAAATATGTAACTCTTCAATCATGACAGCTCCTTTAACAGATCTTACGAAGAAGAGCGTAGATTGATTATGGTCTAAAAAGCATCAACAGGCGTTCGATATCTTAAAAGCGGAATAATGCAGCTTACCTAACTTAAAAATCCCTGATTTAAATAAGGAATTTTTTTTTTATTGCAACAGACGCCTCAGACCAAGGGGTAAGAGGGATACTACTTCAGCAATATGATAAACAGTTCTTTCCTATAGCTTTTTATTCACGTAAACTAAAGCCCTCTGAAAGTAAATATGCAGTAATAAGCAAGGAAGGGCTAGGTATCTTTAACTCACTAGTACATTGTAAGTTCATAATCTATGGCTATCCTGTTAAAGTCCTTACTGAACATGAGTCCTTTACCGAGTTTTTCAAAGGCTTTAATCACAGTCCAAAAGGTCTTTGGAGCCAAGATAAGATATCTACCTGGGAAAGCAAATATCATAGCTGACGCATTATCCCGCAATCCCGCACCATACAGCAAAGAACCATTAATTAGACTAAAGATATAGAAACATCCGTGCCTATTGTTAAAACCGTATCTAAACAAGAAAATTCCTTAACCCAAGAGATCGCGAGCATTGAATATCTGGGTCGGAGCGCAGAACTGTTACAAACTGAACAAAGCAAGAGTCAACAGACATAACCAAAACAATAAACACTTCGAACGGAAACAGAGTCAGCAGCAATAAACACCAAACAATAAACACTTCGAACGGAAACAGGGTCAGCGGCTAAGCAAAAACAATAAACACTTCGAGCAGAAACCCTAAAGCAAAAGTATATTTAAAGTATGTGTATCAGAATAATGTAATCAAATGTAATATTATATGTAGGTCTGTGACGAGGAAAACCCGAAGAACACAGCAGATGACTAACGACCAGGTAGTAGTAATAATCTCTTTCATACCAATCGTCATAAACTGGTTGCATTCCGTCATCCAGGGTTCCCTACTATGTCACAGTAAGCCAAATCACTGTTTTACTGGCCTACAATGCTTACAGATATAAAAAGCACATAACTGATTGTAACACGTGTCATGAAAACAAGGGACACACTAAGACACCTGTCAGTTAAGGGCCTATCCTGTGCCAAATCAATCCTTGAAAGAATATACGTAGAATTATTAACAGAAAAAAAAAAAAAAATTACGAGTCTGACAGAGGGAATAAACACTTCTTAGTGTCAATAGTTCCTTGACACGTTATATAGAATTAATAGCACTAAAACAAACACCGCAATTGAGTGCGTTAGGAATATTTATGAGTGCTAAATCAGTAAACATGGAATTCAACACATGATAATCTGACTCGGGTGGTGTAAATCAATAATAATCTCCATAACACGTTGTGTGAATTCCTATCCATTAAGAAAACCAATAGTATATTTTATCGCCCAGAGTCAATCGGTTTGGTAGAATAACGGATAATTAAATAGGAAGTGTCAATGTCTTACGAGTTACAACTCGTGATATTGGATCCGAACTGGATTATAGCGGTTCTCGCGGTTTTAAATACCTTTATCATTTATATCTTGTATCTATAGAATTGATGCCGCAAGTAGCCTTATACGGTACGCCGCTAGAACATTTTTCCACATATTCAAGCCAACCATTAATTTATCAAATATATATAAAAAAATATATATAAATAAATAAATATAAAAGAAAAAAATAAAATAAATATGGATACAAGTGGAGTCAATATAATACACTCTGTAAGAAGTCGGAAGGGTTACAAATTATAATAAAAAAGGAATCACGATAATATCAATAAGCAAAACGTAACCATTAAATATCCAAATATATATGCGTAAAGATTTGAACTCTAACTTAACGCTTTAGTAATGACAAATAAGCTAAAAGTTCAAACACATATCCAAAACCTACTGACATATTGTCTGTCCCGGTGATTTATATTCGTAGTCAATGAAAAAAAAAAAAATAATAATAAAAATAAATAAATAAATAAATAAAATAAAATAAAAGAGATTTTAAAGTCAGGAAGTCTAGAAGTGAAAATGTTATCTATGGAATAATCCTATATGAATCTTATACAGGGCTAATAATATATATTGAATTTGTATGGAAACTTTTTCATTAGTTTGAATAAGGAATATTTAATTAACATAATTACAATTATGCAGATTTCCAACATGAAACTAATAATAATTGTTCAATTTTGGTACTGTTTTTTTTTCAGACATTCTTCTCATGTGGGTCGAGTATTAAAAAACAAAAAAATTTATCCTAAAGTCGTATTTATTACAGCAAGTAACGTAACTCTTAAGCTGGTGACGACCTCATCAGTTCTAGAAGGTTTGTCGCGTTTGCCGTATCAGCATTGATTCCTTTAACCTCAAATATCTGCTTACACAGGCTTCATCTGTGTGTCGCCTCTGCTTGCAATGCAGATTGACTGGAGAAAGGAATGCTTAGCCCGAACTTCTCATGGGCAAGGCAGACATGTCTATCCGTATGCGCAATGCAACTTTAGCTAAGGAGTTGCGATCATTTTGAAATTAATAACAAAATAAGCAAATAGAATTTCTATAACAACAAAATGAATTAATTTTTCTGAACCTCATAGACATTTTAGAAGTATCAAGATATATAGGAGAAATATTTACTTGCAACATTAGCCTATTACAATTCAAGTAAAAACATCATGGGGAAAATGTCACATTTTCTTGAAAAACCCAAAGTTTATTTAGAAATTAGTTACATAGTGGGTTTTTTTCGTTGCATCTCCTACCTATTAATAAAGTTTTTAAAAATTAACCCCAGAGGATGCGCGCGAGAAAATTGAATATGAAACTTTTGTTAGGGCACATAGGATCAGATTTTATCGCAACTTAATTTCAGTTAGCATAGAGAAATACAGAATCATGATTAATCTTCTCTTTGACTCTTATGTTGCCTGGCAATCTTACAAATAGCTCCGTTTTCCACTTCTTTGTCTAGTAACTTACTACCAGTAATATCGAATTTTCTTTGAGATTCGTAATGATATCTATTTATTTTTTATAATTATGGATATTTTTACAGTCCTCATAGACCTGGATAGGTTCACTCATTGTTAATGCCATGGATAAAAAAGTTTGTACAGCGGACTCTTTTGAATTCCAAAATATCAGCGAATTCATGTGGGTTAAGTCTGGTCTAAATGGCTCTCTTCCCTCTCCCGTATTTGGATGTCGTCTGAATTTACTTTGCCCTTGTGACAAGTATAATTTCACTTGCAGGCTGATTAATGGAACCTGGTTACAGTATCCTGCAGTACGAGAATTTCACATCGCAACTTCAAAAAAATCGTTCGTCGCTGCGGACGACGGCAGTCGAGTAACAACCGCCTACAATGTGAAAGGAATAAGCACCATCATGGACTTCTTCGACCGACACCGTATCTCGTCGTTAATCTCGTTTTCATGCGGAACGCTCCAGCGACTGTCGGAAATCGACTACGAAAGGGACATACTTCCGACAAATTACGACCCGAAGGATATTCAACTCTACTTTGCTGGCGAAGGACTCGTGCTGGGGATGTTTTTTTATTCATCGCGAACGTAATCGTGTAGCTTAGGATACAGAGAATAAGTATGAGCGCAAAATAGAACGTTGGACCCGCCCAGGCAAATTTTCCCCTTGTTTTAACCATTGAAAAAGGCCGTTTCATTTGGCTAAAGGTGGTTGTCTGGAACTGTGTAATGGACGAAAAGTTGTTCGAAAGCTAGTTAAATGTGAAGTAGTATAACCTCGGTCATGTATCCTATATATATAAATGATCATAAATAACAGAATCGAAATATATTTTTTGCTTTTTTTTGTGATACGCAATAGGAATCTATTATATAAATGATCATAAATAACAGAATCTAAATATATCTTTGCGTGTACGCAATAGGAATCTATTTAAAGTGCACATATATTAATCATAATTATATGAATCCATATACATATGTATACACAAATCAGGTAGCCTATAATCAATCTGTTACCTTTTATCTTACCCATATCTGCAGTTATATATGAGTTAGTATATGAATTAATGAATCAGATATATAACAGTTAGCATAAAAATCCACGAATCAATCAGCATAAACATTAATAATTTTATCAATTCATATATGAAATTTTTTATCAGTTAAAATATGATTTTTATCATGTTAATCTTCATTCTATGCAATTATCAGAGTACATTAGTATTTTCTGTAGCATATGTATCTTAATGAGATGGAGTGAAAAACTGTATCATTATATGTCACGTGATCACTATTATTTACCAATATCATTGTTTTATATTTTATTACTTGAATCAATTCATGTACACCATGAATTTTTATTTACTTATATATATATATTCACATAGTGTCTGTATCACACTCCTATAAGTCAACTGCAAGTCAAGTTTGAGTAATATTCAGTAGTTGGTTTTGGTAGCTGACCGAGCTGATGTAAGTGTTTACATAATAAAAATATGGAATGTTAGTCCATATATATAAAAGACTAAAACAAAAGAGGTCAACCAGATTGCTTGCAGGAATGTGATCAGACTAGAGACGCTAAAGATGACGTATACAATAAGTATGTAGGCTAAGATAACATGCCGTCACCTGTAGTCATTCAATTGTTTATAAACATTAGTCCCAAGCTCCCTGCTTGAGACAACTACCCCGACCTATAATTCAAACGGCCTACGTGATCTGTAGCGTGTCTCATTTTGATTGTGTGTTCGTATGAAACTATGTCATTTGTATGTATGTTCATATGTTCGAACTACTGTCTGTTCCTTCATAACTTGTAACAGAGATGGTAGACAGGCAGAACAGAGTTAGCTATCGTCATTAGAAGACCTGTACCTCTTTACCTAAGCTTTATCATGTAGAGGAATAGGATTAGCCATCATCATTGGCAGAAGCGATCAAGCTATCGTTATTAGAAGACTTGTACAATCATATCTGATCTTAAGCATGTAAAACTTCAGAAGAATACATATATTTTTATACTTCGTGTTTTCTACAAGAACCTCCTCACCATGAGTTTAACACATCATTGTCATAAACAAGAAGATAATCCCGACTTCGTAAGTGATCTACAAACCCCAAGACACTCCATTGAAGATGGAAGTGCAATACCAACCGACTTAGCGTAAGATTATCGCAAGTCTAACATTACCTCATAGGGCGCTTTATCATACAAGGCACAGCCCTAATATATATATATATATATATATATATATATATATATATATATATATATATATATATATATATTATATGTAGATATATATATATATATGTGTGTGTGTGTGTGTGTGTGTGTGTGTGTGTGTGTGTGCATAGGGTGTAACACGATTTTATGCAAGTATTTCGAGAAATAAAAGAAACAGTCGTCCTGAGCAGAAAATGTCCCATAAACATATGCATTTTAAGGCGTCATTGTTGGTGTGGTGGATTTTTAAAATCACCGTTATCCTTAAATGGCCAAGTAAGATAGTGAGCACAGGATGTCGGAGTACGCACAGCTATGGGGAGGGGGAGGGAGCATGGAGTAGATCACATCACTTGTTACTCTAAGCAACCTTGCTTTTCCGCCAAGAGCGTTTCTAGTTGCAAGTGTCAAATTCCTTATTCATTTTATGAGCAAGAAACTGGAGACAATGCCTTACCTTTCCAGTAATGTGGAATATACAGATATGGGGTTTATTTATGTCTTTTGTGACAGTCAACTCCACTGCTATCTGAAAAAAAAAGGAAATCGGCGATTAGGCCGATGTGAATAAAATACTTCCAAATGAAATGCATCTTTTAGATACGAACTACTATGAGATTCAGGGCCTCTGTAACACGGTTTTTTCGCAATAACTTTTTATCTATGCATTTCATAAATATAACGCTTATTCAGAATACATATTATATCTACACATAAATTTTGACTGTATTCTGCATTCCGTAGGTTAAATAAATTTGGTACCTATAATGTAAAAGTGACTTTTTTTGAAGACGGGCCAACTTACTCAGAGAAAAGGTTTCGAACGCACTCGTTTCGTAACATATGACAGCATTTCTTCCCTCTTTCTCGAAGGCTAGACCTCTGGCAACAATGACATAAAATTTTAATTAAAGCAAAGCAGTACACCTTTATGAACTCTGAAACCTCACCACTGATAATTGTCATAATGAACAAACCAACAAAATATGTTAATGAATACAAAAACACTTCGATTATTAGTCTAACTCCCAAAATAAGTGTCCTAAGAAATTACAGTCTACTTTATAGGTCACAATCAGATTGACAAGATGTAGGGAATAGTTGGTAATTTTCAAAAACACAGTAGACAAGCTTGATTTGATAACTGCTATATCCAATGTCAAGCAATTTTTATTTATTGGCTATCTACCTATTTACTGAAAAAAAAAAAAAAAAAAATAGCCGGTACCGTATTTTGGCTTTAAACCTTCACCAATAATTATCGTCAGAATGATGACTTCATGAGGCTCCACCCACTTTGGCCTCGTTATAATTCAGGATAACACTGAAGGCTATCATGGGCATTGTTGGATTAGAAAATTTAACTTCTGGCTATAAAAACTCATTTCTCGAGTAGTTGTAAGAAGTGCTAAATGATCCTCAAGGATCCCAACAGTTGGCCTAAACGTTTAATTCATGCATATTACTGCTATTACTATTGTTGCGGCACTACTGCTACAGTAGTATTACTACGCTAGCACAGATACCCCACCCACTTCTATGTATCGTTCCACCATTCATAAAGTCTTTATATCCAACACGGTCGTACGGCCTAAAGAAGAAGAAAAAATAAATTTATCAGATGATCCGTTGGTCTGCTGGAGATTTTAGCATTATAGACTTGTATTTACTTTGGATAAAAATCTTATTTTAACAAAAATAGTTATTTAAAGACTGTTTACATACAATCTCTCTCTTTCTCTCTCTCTTGGTGGCATAGTGAATAGTTAATGGAAATGTTCAAAATCCTGAATGACATTACAAGTATCATAATCACATTACGCTAAATACAAATCAGACCATAAACATTGGATTTAAACTAGAAACTGTATAATTACCTATTCAGGCTATAGTAAGTATGGCCACGGGCTTTCTCTTGACTGTATAAAGTTGCAAGAAGTAAGGCAAATGCAGTTTTGCAATCACGGGGACAATTCCAAATCCTGTTAGCCATTCTTGACTGCTATAAGTTTCAGACCCGATGGAACAAGGTGAATGAGTTTCTGTCTGGTGGATGGGCGGGGCAACATTTTGTAAAACGGTGTTTACCTTGCTTACGTAATGAATGTTTTTTTACTCTTGGTTTGTAATCATTGGCCATGGCGTCAGCTAGATAATTTTTACTCTATAAAAATTAAAACTATCGGGTTTAGGTTATTGATTATGCTGACAAAATTTGTGTGGTTGCAAAATATACATATGTCAACTTTCAGCTACATCCGATGCTTTGATAAGGTGCAAAGTCCAAAAAACCGTGTTACAGAGGCCCTGAATCTCATAGTAAGTGAAAATATGTATGTATCATAGAAACCTTCTCCCTTTCTGCCAATGGTATTCACTGGATTCCGATAAAAAAGAGAAAAGCAAGCCGAATGGAATCTCCCATTCATCAAAGCTATTATCAAAAACCTATTATCAAAAACCTCTCTTTCTCCATCAAGAGTATTCATCACACACCAGTCGAAGGAAAAATCCCACCCAAGAAACTACTTTCGTCTCTGTCAGATGAAAAAGACTTTCTTGGTATGTAAGGCTATCAATAAAATTAGATTACGGTGAAGTCTCTTCACAGGTGATTTACTAATTGAAAGTACTGTAATGTTACATTTTTCAAAAACCTACAAGAAAAAAATTCATAATTAAAAGACTATCAATCCAGGTGCCTAATACATTTCAGCAACCCTTCCCCACATTTCCCTGCTACTCAGACATTGCGAGCGCCATCTTGGCGGCGAGCAGCTTTAAGGAAAAACAGTTTTAAAAATTCACGAATTAGATATTAAAGGACATTTGTAGCTCGATATATGTATACGAATCACGGTAGTGTGATATAACTTATATAATGGCTAAGTGCGGCCAAAAGCACTACAATGCTACCGAGGATGAGGTGGGTTTGATGCAGTCTCCAAAACTAAAAATACCTGAGTGCGGCAGGTATTTGAGGTGGGAAACGGCATAATCTTATATCCTCTTTCGGTGGCGGGATCGGGTAAGGCATCACTGCCAGTCCTGGAATTGAAGATGTCGATGGTTCGTGCCCGTCGGCCGGCAATTCTATTATTGCTGAATTAATTCCCCTTCGGTTAAACATATATGAAAATATATTAATTCCGTGGTAGAGCTAATTAGATATTAAAGGATATTTGTAGCTCGATATATGTATATGAATCACGGTAATCTGATATGACTTATACATATATATATAAATATATATATATATATATATATATATATATATATATATATATATATATATATATATATATATATATATAGTATAAGTCATATCAGATTACCGTGATTCATATATATATATATATATATATATATATATATATATATATATATATATATATATATATATATATATATATAGATAGATAGACTAGCAAGAGAGAAGAGACTATATTTTTTTTAATATAGGGGAAAGTGTCATAGTAGATGTATTAACTTCAGTTTTCCTCTAAGAAAGCTACGTGTCTTGCTGTTGGCAACAAACGTAATAAGGGGCGTTTCACCATGCTTAGTGATTTTCCAACTAAAGAATTCTCCACATCATAATGAAAAGACCCAATTTAAATAGAGACTTAGATATGTACAAAAAAACAAAGCAAAACAAAAAATATTGAAAACTAATGATAATTTGTAAATTAAATGAGTAATTTTCTTTTTGTTTTAGCACTAAATCTGGGAAAAAGAAAGAAAATACTACGGAAAGAGATACGTTAGTCTCTGTTATCAAGATTACTACATTTGTTTATCCTTTGGAAGGATTTATCTCACTGAGCTCTCTTCTTTACAAAAATAACACAAGGTTTCAACGAATACATATGGCCATGGAACAACGGAAAAGGGTCATAAACTCAATATTTGAAATTGGAGTATAAGAAATTCGTTTGGAAATCACAGCTGTTTATGGATAAAATGTGAAGTGTAAGTTTGAAATTGCCTTTAATAAAGTAATTTTCAGTTGTAAGTTTATCTAATCATTTGGTTACTTTGCTAAAGATTTCAAGAAAAAACAATCTCTTGTAGGTTTATTGCGTGAGTTAGGTATCAAATATAAACTCATGTTATACAGACTAACGAGGAATTGGTGAAGGTTCAGGCGGAAAAGGGAACTTCCGGTTTAGCATTATTCATATAATTATTATGAAGCAAACAACATCACTAAGAAAATAGGATTTTTTCCCGTAGCCTACAGATTCTCTCTCTCTCTCTCTCTCTCTCTCTCTCTCTCTCTCTCTCTCTCTCTCTCTCTCTTTTAGAGCAATTTAAAAAAAATTACATGACAAATTAGGCGTATGGAAAAATTGCAAAAACAAAAGAGAAAGTTTAACTAAACAAACAAAACTTGCAAAGGGGTCGAGGGGTACTTCGGGAAAGAAGGGCACAAAAATTGTGAAAATAAGTGGAAATGTTTGAGAAAGAGGAAAACTTTAGAGAAAATATGAAAAGAACGAAAGCAGAAAAAAAAACAGATGTGAATTTAAAACTCAGTTTGCAACCAGACTAAATCTTTTAGTAGAACGTTCGCAAAACCTAAAGTATAATACATCACTGGAGTGAAAACGAAAAGAAAGAAAATATTCATGATGTGACTGGCAAGAAAATAATAGAGGAAAAGATGTTGCTTATCATTTAATGAATGTTATTACATCGCCTTATATTTGGTACGAGGCTCATTGAGAAACCAAAGTCTGAAATAGCTGGTTCATTTATATAATAAAAAATAATACGCAGTGTTTTCATTTCTTGTTCAAACAGACTATCTTTTTTTACTGGGAGAGATAAAACAATTATGTAAGCAAGAAAGTGCTGTAGTTTGTGAGAATATTCGCTGCTATCACAGCATTTCGTCAGAGAGGGAAACGTGTTTTTGATGCTTCATAAACAATGCAGAGACAAGTTCCAGCTAATTTAAAAAAATATATACATATAAAATAAAAAAGGCCTTATATTCTGTTTTAGCTGTGAGAAAATACATACATACTTGCATAACTTTCATCTGATCTTGAAGACTAAGTTGGCCATGATCTTATATATAAAAATTAATGTTTTAATGTTTTTTTATGCATGTTTGTATGTTTGTGTGCTATAGAAATTCAAACCGCTTGGCCAATCTAGAGGAAATCTCGCAAATCACCATCATTAAATCCAGCTTAGATGATAGGGCAGGTTTCAAACCCGTACCAAACCCGTACCCCTACCCCCTTCCCTTTTCCATTCCCCTTAAGTGGTAATTAAACTCTGCTTGTTCATATCTAATTTCATGTATTTGAGACCTTAGAGATATATTATTTAAATTGTTTTTTCAGTCACCACAGTAATAATTGGATAAAAGGGACAGACAGTAGAATAATACCTGGATAAAAGGGAGTCGCTACAGTATTACCTGGATAAAGGGGACAGTCGTCACGGTACCACTTAGATAAAAGGGGCAGACAGCACAATAGTACCTGGTTAAAGGTGTCAGTCAGCACAGTAATACCTGGATAACAGGGACAGTCGTCACAGTAATACCTGGATAAAGTGACAGAGATCACACTAATATTTAATTAAGTGTGACATATAGTACAATAATACCTGGTTAAAGGTACAGACAGAAGTGTAATACCTAGATAAAAGGGACGGTCACCACAGTAATACCTGAATAAAAGGGACAGTCACCACAGTAATATCTGGATCAAAGGGACAGTCACCACAGTAATACCTAGATAAAAGGGACAGTCACCATAGTAATACCTAGATAAAAGGGACGGCCATCACAGTAATATCTGAATAAAAGGGACAGTCACCAAAGTTATACCTGAATAAAAGGGACGGCCACCACAGTAATACCTAGATACAAGGGACAGTCACCACAGTAATACCTAGATAAAAGGGACAGTCACCACAGTAATACCTAGATAAAAGGGACAGTCACCACAGTAATATCTGGTTAAAAGCGTCAGACATGATAGGAATGCATGGATAAGAGGGCCACTCACTACAGCAATGCCTAGATAAAAGGGACAGTCACTACAGTATATCCTGGATAAAATGGACAGTCACCACAGTAAAGTGGCAGACAGCACAGTAATGCCTGGTTAAAGGGGGCAGGCAGCAGCTGGATAAAAGGGACAGTCACCAAAATAATACCTGGGTAAAAGGAGAGACAGCACTATAACACTTGCTTAAAGGTTGTTTATCATGCCTCATTTCATGTACTCAGGACTAAAGAAATATATTATTAAAAATGCATTTCAGTCACCACAGTAATACTTGGATATAAGTAAAGGACAGTACAGTAATACCTGGATAAAGAGACAGTCACCTCAGTAATATCCAGATAAAAGAGACAGGCAGGTAGTAATACCTGGTTAAAGATGACAGACAGTACAGTAATACCTGGTTAAATGTGACAGATTGTACAGCAATACCTGGATAGAAGGGACAGTAACTACAGTAATGCCTAGATAACTGGGGCAGTCAACCCAGTAATACCTTGATAAATGGGACAGTCGCCACATCAATAACTGGATACAAGGGACAGTCACTATAGTAATATCTGGATAAAAGAGGTAGTCATCACAGTAATACTTGGGTTGAAGGGACAGACAACACAGTAATTTCTGGATAAAAGGAACAGACACCACAGTAATACCCGTTAGTTCACCCACGTCTGTTCAAACTGTGAACACTTGAATGAAGAAAGCAGAACTGTCAGTCAGACCATCAACACGTTTTCCTCTCCCCTCTTTCCTCTTCCTTCCCCCTCCCCCTCCCCTTTCCCTCTCAATCCCCCTACACATAGACTGTCATTGATATTTTTCCCGGGCAGCGCTGGGTTGGTCATCTACTACTATATATGTATCAGTTTCTTTATTTTTATAAATTGACGCCCTCTGTAAGTGGAATCATTCTTAATTAAGTACGAACCTCTTGCAAAGGCATCATGAGTTGTTCTACCCTACTCATTTCTAGTAGATATTGAACCTCCTGTTACACCTTTCAGTCCCAGTTTATTTAGTCTTTGGCCTAAACTCTATATTCCTTTCCTTCCTTGCAAATTGCTGTCTTGTGGGGATTAAGAGCACTTACCCTGATACATTACTTTCAGTGGCCTAGAATCTTAAACCTTTTAAAACATATATGGGTTCGCTTTGATATGAATAATTTGATGCAAATGTACTTTATAGGATGGAGAAACACAAATAAAAAATAGGAGCCATAAATTTCAAAGGTTATCATGACCACCCGCTGGAAAGTTAATAGCATACTGCATGAACTAGGTTCAAAACTCCTAGCTCACATATAGTTTACTTTTGCCTCAAAGAGAGGCAAAAGTAAACTATATGTGAGCTAGCCATGAGGTGACAGCGCACGTTTAAACAATTCTTTGCTCATTTAAGACCAGTGCCTTCAGAAATGTTTAATACAACCGAAACAATTAAATATAAAGTTTCTGCAGACATCAGGAAATAATTGCATTAAAAAACAAAATTCAACAAAATTCAATCCCAACGCCTCCATATGAAATAACATCAGATTCAAAAGTATCGCAATATGAAAGACTGAGACACCTATAAATACGCACCCATACACAGAGAGCTTCACATACTAAAATCAAGTAAAAAGAGTAAGGAAGAAAATAAGCGGGTATCATGGGACACGAGTTTAAATTGTCTAGACATGGGAAATATTTACCCTATGGAAGCTCTAGCTCTCAGAAGGCTGTTTTCTTTTATACAGAAAGACCAGTGACTTAACGAATAACTATGGTATCTCAGTAAAGGATAAGCCTCATAAACTCTGCTTATGCAAAATGAAGCCCAAGAAATCCCCACGGGTGGGACTGAAATATGGAGAGAGATTATGCAAGTAATATTTTCCTAGAGACCTACAGAACCCAGTCCATAGGGACAACAGATAAATGCTGAGTAGAATCTAGACATTACCATTGGCTTTATATAACTATTTCCACCTTTCTTTATTTGCATGTTTTTCATGTGGAAAATATTCTCCCAGGCTTAAGGCAGGCATTACAAGGTGAAGCAAAATAATCTTACATTGAAAGCAAGAGAGAAACGTTAAGGTTCCGACGAAAAAAATATATCCCTAACAGCAATATTTATATATATATAAAAAGAACCACATCTCCAAATGTAAAGGAATCTTTTACACAAAAAGCTCTTTCTCTCTCTCTCTCTCTCTCTCACTCTCTCTCTCTCTCTCTCTCCTGGCCTTCATGCTCCCGTTCACAGTATTATTGAAATTAAGCAAGTACATTATAATTGAAAGTTTTTCTTATTTATACTTTTGTATTATATTGATTGTCCTGGATTTTTTATCCTTTTCCTGTTCAGATTTTTTACATAGCCCTCTCTATCTTAACTTTCTTTTACACTTAATTTAAAGACCATTTTCAAGTCCATGCAGCATATATATTACTAGAAGTAAAATATGAAATAATTTTTAATAACGTCATATCTTCACGTTTATATGTTAAAAATTTATTAACTTTAATGCCTGTTAGAGAGAATATCTTACCGCTTGATAAGATTTGTGTAGCTTTTTGCTGTTTATGTTTTCAAGCTGTGGTACAGATTTGTTACCTTTACGTACCCACACACACCTACCCATCCACACACATCTAAAATATATATATATATATATATATATATATATATATATATATATATATATATATATATATATATATAAGATACAAAGGTTCCTGCAGAGCTTTTGTAACATAGCGCTTAATATGTAAAAAAAAAAAAACTTTTAGTTGAGAGCAACTTTGTGATTAAAGTATACAAAAGGTTTGAGCATGTGAGTAGTAATTAATTTGATGTGTAATACTTGTGAATTTATTTATCTCGGTTCCTCGATAGAAAAACAAAATGACATTCAAACGATTCACCCGAACAAAACATGACCAAAACCAATATCCTTTGCATTTCTTCCTCCTACAAAGATGAATCGCTTCTCTTAAGAAGCTTATCTGTCTCTTCGCCTTATCGCTGCGCGGCAATCCCCTGCACTTTGATGATACAGTTTTTGAAAGGAAAGATGAAAAAATTCTCTCCCTGAAAGAGACGTGAAGGGAGTAAACCCCAACAGCAATCTGGATAAATGGTGGAAGAACAACATATCTTGATATACAGAGATAAGACAGAGTGGACAATTCAATGACTCCAGAAAGAAAACACAAATTTGAGCGAAAAAGAATGAAAAGGAAATAAAAAAGAAAGAAACTGAGACTGAACTAGAAATATTTAACATACAGGATCTAAAGATTTCCAAAAGGAAGTACGCTTATATCTTTAGCAGGGTGATTCGTCAGATATATATAAATATTCTGTAGAACACCTAATAGAATCGACACAAAAGAAAAAAATACGGTGAAGTTTAGTCACAAAATGAAAGTGAAGAACCTTTATTTTCTTAACCAAAAGGCCAATTGTACATTGCTATCATGACGTCAGGAGGTGATGAATGCAACTCTCCGACATTTGCTCAAAAGGACGAGTTTAAGTCATGACGCGAAAGCACTAGATTTGAAAAATTCAGCTTCTTATATCGTATACTAAAACTAAAGTAAATGTTCTATCCTTTGTATCTTCATTGTAGTGATAAGCAAATCTTCTGAATAAAGAATGTATAAATTTTGATTATTTTCAATTTCAAGATACTTTTAAACTTTTAGGTACAGTAATGTGTTACTTTCACTACACTTCCTTCCTTGTCCATATTTTAGCATTCGATTTCAGGCCTTTCTTTTTCAAATGACGAGCAATATTTATCCACAATAAATTTCGTAAGAAATATCTATACGTATATTTAATCCGCATACTATTAACGCTCAATGTAATGAAAAATTATTAGTTGATAATATAAGTGCTTCAACTAATTGAGCTCTTGATAGAGAATTAAAATGGACCCGTGAATTATTGAATCATGTTCCAGAGAGACAGTTATATATATATATATATATATATATATATATATATTATATATATATATATATATATATATATATATATATATATATATATATATATATATATTGTTACGTATTAGCCCGGCCTTGAGAGAGGCTATATACGTAAACGGAAATAATTGAGGGAGGACAGGAGGAAATTAATCGAACTTACCGTAAAACTGATAGTTAGTGATAATTTCTTTAGAGGGAAAGGTCGCCAGAAAACTCAGCTAAATACTTTACAGCTATTTATTTACAAAAGGCTCGCACTGGCCTGGAGAGAAGTAAATGCAGCGTCCACACATTGGGACTTATAAACTCTCACAAATGGATAATAGCTGGCTCAAAATGGATTCGTGAAGCTAGTTTCATAAACTTGGGTAATGCAACACTTGCGGGCAGAGAGACTGGGCACGTGACTCATGGAATCTGGAAAAGAATCCCAGATTAAACAAGATAAAAGAAAAAGGATTTCTTTTTATCAGTTACTATTAGTATTTCGTTCTCTAACACTGGGGAAAAGGAACTTTCAATGTTTCACTGAGGTATGCAATGATTTCATTCGTCTGGGACGATCACACAAGGGGAAGCATGCGGCCATGAGGCAGTGAAAGGGAACAAAAGGATGAGTTCTTTTTGGGTTGGAAATTGAATTGGGAAAACGAGGATCAAATAGATAATAGGATGGGAGAGACTGGCAATATGCTGTTTCACAAGACGTACCTGGATGTCGTGTTCAGTGTGGATCTTTGTGGAAAACGAGGCCTGGCTTTGTCACAGGTCTTGGTGTCTTGGCGTGCCACTCACGCCCTGGATAGGCCTAACAGGAAGGCAGGTGGTTGGACATCCGTCCGAGGTCACGTCCTGCAGTCGACTGGGGAGAATCCAGGTGGTTTGCTTGGGTGTTGGAAGTCAGCTTAACCCCCCACGAGCAAGGCAAATCCTGGAAACAGAGCATACAGCCAGCAGAGGGTTCACGGGAAAAAGAGCTTAAGATATAGGTCTAAGAAGTACCAATCTGCCTACATCCTTCCCTTCGAGATACGTCCCTAAAGCTGACAAAAGACTATTCCCCCAACTGGGGAATTCCCTACCTCTGGCTGGCGGGTTTTGGGTTTCCCGCGTTTACTAAAAATCAGCTTTTATTTGGAGGAAATGGCTGCCATTTTCCAAATCAAACTACTTAATTAATTGCGGGGTAGACGAAATGATCTATAAATGTAATAGCTCCCCCTGTTAAGAAGGCATTCACTCCCTTTCGGGCGTGAAGGTCTTGGCTTAAATAAGTTGATCGTGTCGACTACCCAGTTCTCCTGCTCTAACTTGAAGTTTTTAGAGCAGCGATACAGCTAACTACGGTGGCCTACCTAACTTATAGGCGGAGATGCTAAGTGTACTAACTTAATGGAGTAATGTAGTCTAGCCTAAGTAATAACTACGGGTTGTCTGTGACGACAGTCTACTCTACCCCTAGATAAGGTTACTTGAAAATTCTACTTGCTACTAACCTAATGCCCTGGTACTAAATCATTAGCCTAACCTACTCATTATAGTTAAATGAAGACGCAATCATTCCAGAGTGTGGTACGCACAACAGTAGTTCAGCGACGGAATTGTTAAAATACATGATGAGAGGTAATGATGCGTGGGGATGATGAGTGGTTAGTTGACCAGGATGGAAATGCAATGAGGTAATTATATTTAAGTGAGGGTTAGTATTACAATGGCTAGGGGTTAGAGGGTTAGTTCTACTGGCAGAGATCAGGCTGGCTACCTTCTCTGGGTAGGTGCCAGGATCACTCTGCAATTGAATGCGACACTGTACCTCGGGCCCAGGTGTCAAGGAGAGCATGAGGCTCTTTGGTTAGTGTGTTAATGATTTGCTACGTCCCTTCTTCTTCTTCTTCTTATTCCTCCAGGACCTGGCTATACCAGTCCTAGGAGTAGACGGAGGCACCGACTCTGGGGAAAGGCCAGAAACACCGGCAGGAGCAGAGGCAGTGGTAGCCTGAGGGATTTCAGGAGAACACCCTACTTCGGGATCTGCAGCAACCGTCGTAGAGGTGGAACCTACTGCAGGGGAGGCCCTCACTCCGGCTGCTGCGACAGCCGTCGTAAGGGGAAAACTCCAGGCTGACTCCTGGTCGGGCAGTTCCTGGTTTTCCAGAGGAGGTATGAAGGTTAGGTCTGCTGGAGTTCATCCTCGGGCGTCAGTGGTGAGGGTGAAGAAGACTCATGGACTTTGGATTGGCCATGGGCTGCGGTAAGCTCCATGCCTGTTGGAGGATCTCCTGTAGGAGGATCCTTGGTTAGGTTAGGCGCCGGCACTAGCTCGGGGCCAGGCGCAGAAGTCAAGTTCTGTGGTGGCTCTACGTCCAGTCTGGATGGAGCTTGGCACTGCTCAGTGCTGCCAAGTGGCACTGGCAGAGAGTTGAGGTCGACTGGACCTGTGGCGGGTACCGGAGGTGCAATACCTCTCAGCGTGCCCTTGGAAATGGGAGACAGAGGCTCCTGCCTCTTTTGGAAGGCTAAGCCTTGTGGAAAATGGACAGTGTCCACTGCTGGTAGTCGGCTAGGGCACCTAGGCCAATACGTGGAGTGCCCTATTACGTTGCAGGTTTTGCAACGGAACTGTGAATGGTCAATCTCCCTCCTTGGTAACAGGGGAGACTGTTGGTGGACGTACTTCCTAGAGGAAGTAGAATTTCGATGACTCCTTGCTTTGGAGTGATTTTTTGTGGGGCTAGGACCCCTAGGCTTCTTGAACGGTGAGGGAGACTTCATGTCTTGCCCTAGGAGGAGGTCGTAACCTCCTGGAATGTAGCTTGCAACTGCAAGAGTACATACTTTGGAGAATTTAGGTCTGGTGACCCTCAATTGTACGGTCGGAAGGATCAGCTTAATATGGTTAATACCTTCAATGGTGATTAAGTGACGTCTATCGACATTTGCCCCTCGGGGGATTCGGTCTTCCCGTATCAGGGAGATTTGAGCGCCAGAGTCATCGTAGGCTCTGACGTGGCTTGGCTGATAATGGCTTTGGAGGGGTGCGACGGTTATAGGGCCCTTAGCTGGGGGTCCTAGGGAGGAAGGATTAGTAACGGCCATTGCGATGGCGGGAATATTGCGATTTGCGCACCCTCCATAGTTGGCAGACATGTGACCCTTGCGGCCACAGTCTCGGCAGAACTTGTTCCAGAACCTCTTCCGTGGCACTGGACGGTAAGGCCGAGATGGCCCCACAGGTTGCGAATCTGTGGAGTCACCAAGGCTGGCAGTGTGCTCTGGCACAGGTGAAGAGTCCTCTCTGGCAGTGATTTGAGGTAGGGAGGTTAAGGAAACCTCCGTTGAATCATCCTCGGAAGCAAGTCCGGGGTTAACTGGTGGGCTTACCTCTTCCAAAGTGGAGGAGGTAGGCGGTAAGATGGTAAGAGGCTGAGATGATGCGGAAGAAACGTCTGGCTCTGACACTGGGTCAGGGCCAGGTTCACAAATAAAAGGGATGTCTGGGACATCGGAGGCACTAGCCTCTGAATCTAAAATTGAGGTTTGATTATGAGGCATGCTGCAGGGATCCGGTGCATCTGGTAGTGATAGCTGCGTCCAGGGGAGATACAGCTTAAGTAGATCTCGGCCCAATATCACCTGATAAACATCATGAAATTGGTCAACTACGCCCAGGCGGCACAATGTGGTTTCCCGGGTCTCCTGGTCCAGAAAGGGCATTTCTACATTCAGAAGGACCGAAGGAACAGAATAGAGGTTACCGTCAATCCATTCAAACTGAATTTCTTCGTCCGTCTGGATTTTGGCACCCCTAGGCAATGCCTTTCTTGAAATAAGGGAGACCTGGGCTTCGGTGTCGGCCATGACTTGTACCCACTGATAGGCCATAGGAGACTGTTCATCAGGCAGGGCTACATGGTAGCCTTGGAGAAGTTCACCCTGGAAGCTCTCATCCCAAGATAGAGATCGACTTGGGCACTGGTCGGAATCCACAGCATGCCCACGCACACAACAAGTGGTGCAGAACCTCCGCAACCACCTCTTACCGGGAGTCCAGCTCATGGTCTGGGGCTTAGAAACTAGCAGAGAGATTGCGTCATCTATGAGAGCTAGCTCATGCTTTCTCTCTTCTTCACGTGCCTTCCTTTCTGCTTCTCTGGCTTTTCTCTTGTTTTCTCTTTCTTCCCTTTCTTGTAGGCGTGCGGCATCCTGCTGCGCCTTTATCCACTGGTCCAGTGCTGATCCAGTGTAACCGGCCTCCTTGACCAGAGTTATGAGGACTCCGAGCTTCTCTAGCTCTATGGCAAAGAAGTCGCGGGAAGCAGGGGAAGACATTTCCCTTAGGCTGCAGTAGAGGCTCTGAGGAAAATGAAAATAATGGCCAGGAAGGGTACTGAATGGAATGGGAGTGCCTACTGTGGAAAGTGGCACTCACTTGGAAATGTGTTCTGCGACGTGGTAATGAAAAGTCTGAAACGACTGGGTGCTCGGTGGCACTTTGTGAATGGCACCTTCTGCTGAGGTGAAAAAATCGAATGAAGTGTGCGGCGTACGTCACACTTACGGGCGTTCCCAACTTGGGAGACGTTGGAATGGGCTACCTGTAGGTCCAATACAGGTGCACGGCATTTTCGGAGGCGTTCCTTGGTTGAGTGATCCAAAATGGTGGATACTCTAATGAATGGGCGTTCCGTAGGACGGACATGCAGGTATAGGGCTACCTGTACGTCTGTACAGATGCGATGGCACTTCAGGAGGCGTTCCTTTTGGACAGCACTAGTAGTGCTGGTATTGCGGCACTTTGGGAGGTGTTCCCTTTGTTGAGTGTTCCGAAGGATCACTGACCCTTGTACCTGGACACACTAGTTACTTGGGCGTTCCGTAAGGACGGACACGCAGGTTTAATGGCTACCTGTACGGCCTGTACAGGTGCAATGGCACTTATGAGGAAGTGTTCCTTTTTGGGCACTGGTAGCGTGCTGGTGTGTCCCGGACACTACATGCAGTATACTTAAATATACTGAAGTGAAATGGCACTGCTCATGGCAGAGTGTAATGGTGGAGGAGAGAAAGTAAAAGGTGGGAGTACTTCAGCAGCCAGTCGATGGACAGTGTCAAGAATTAGTGGTACTGTAAAATGGTAAGACCTGACGTGCACTGGTGGTGGCCAGTCCTAAACTGGTAACGACTTCCCTGTCTGGAAGTAATGAATTTGCGTGGCACACTGTGCGGGTTGTGCTTGCGGTATACACAAGTCTTTTGTGATAAAAGAAAATGAAAAGACCACTCGGGCAACGACAGGTAATGATAATTTTAGAAATGCTCAGTCCCTCGCTGAAGTACTTGATAAATGAATAAATGCTTGCAAAACTGCAATGGACACAGGCGCGTACGTATCACGCTCAGTGTAAATGAAAGACACAAATAATGTTAATTCTGCATGCTATAATTAATGGTAAGATGTAGTACCCTTGGCTTCGTGAATACTGGGTTCTCTCTCTCTCTCTCTCTCTCTCGGAGAGGGTGAAAAATGATATATGAATGAACTCCCTTATATTGAATTGAACTACTAATGTTAGTTTAATATGACGCAACTTGCGTTAAATGATCTACTTACGTTAACGTGTAATGAAAGAATTGCTTTTGATAACGTTTTATGAAAATGATAACGCGCTCGCGTTGAACGATTTTTACGTTAATAGTAGCGGCTTGCGCTTATGAAATGATTTGCATTTCAATATGAATTTCACAAAGATGCGTTTTACGTTAACAATTCTTGTAATTTACTCTACTTTTAAGATTTACATTAACTTTACGTAAGTATACTAGGTCCCTATGACAAGCGAAATGACGGTAAGGATTTTAAAATGAAAATGTTAGCAAACATTTGTGAATGAGGTTACGTTAAGTACGAAGTGAAATTAAACTTTCGCTCAGCGAGCGAGTGAGCGATGCGAGGTGAAACATGTGAGCGAGCTGGGCTGCGCGGGCTAGCAAAGCGGTGTGCTAGCAGTGATGGCGAATCAGCTGATTCTCTGTAAATGCGAGGCGATTTACAACACACAATTCTAATTTCTTATTCAAGGCGAATTACGTTAATTTCTCTGGCAGAACGATAGATACTAGTACCGAGATTGATATTATTTACGTTAAAACTTCGAGACTTACGTTACTTTGCTTAAATTGGTTAGGTAATGCTTAAAGAGATAACAAACATGGCTGCCGCTGTGAGTGAAACGAAGGCTGGCTGGCAGGCATGAGAGTGCGCGTGCGCGAAGCTGAATTAAGCTGAGAGCTAAGCGGTTACCAACACTTGGAATGAAAACTAAGTTAAAAATGAATTCCCTAACATATCACAGAATTGTACACTTCTTTTGCCGTAACTATTAGTAAAACACTCCTAACTAGCTAGGCTTTCTAATACAGCAATAAACCCTGGCAAAGCACTTCCTAGTTTGATCTGGTCCTTTCTGGCATCTATCTGCACACGTGTTAGTGTGAGCTCCTACAACACACGACAATACCAAATCACAGAGAATTCGCGGGGCAAATTGTTTGCTTGCCGCTAAAATAAAGCTCTGGCGCTTTCGCCGTTACAATATAATAACATTTCTCACTTCACACTTGTTTAAACACTTCGACAATAAAAATACTTAAACGTACCTTAAGCTAACATTGTTTATAGAATAATCATATTAATGAATAGAATACCTTACCGTGAGCCAGTGTGTCTTTCCCTGCAAGTGTGCATTGTTTTGCGCTTTGAAAAACATTTACATTCGTTTTACAAGGATAACGCGATTTAAAAGGTTTTTTAAGCAAGCTAGGTTCAAATCCTCGGCGAGCTCGACACTGTTACGTATTAGCCCGGCCTTGAGAGAGGCTATATACGTAAATGGAAATAATTGAGGGAGGACAGGAGGAAATTAATCGAACTTACCGTAAAACTGATAGTTAGTGATAATTTCTTTAGAGGGAAAGGTCGCCAGAAAACTCAGCTAAATACTTTACAGCTATTTATTTACAAAAGGCTCGCACTGGCCTGGAGAAAAGTAAATGCAGCGTCCACACGTTGGGACTTATAAACTCTCACAAATGGATAATAGCTGGCTCAAAATGGATTCGTGAAGCTGGTTTCATAAACTTGGGTAATGCAACACTTGCAGGCAGAGAGACTGGGCACGTGACTCATGGAATCTGGAAAAGAATCCCAGATTAAACAAGATAAAAGAAAAAGGATTTATTTTTATCAATTACTATTAGTATTTCGTTCTCTAACACTGGGGAAAAGGAACTTTTAATGTTTCACTGAGGTATGCAATGACTTCATTCGTCTGGGACGATCACACAAGGGGAAGCATGCGGCCATGAGGCAGTGAAAGGGAACAAAAGGATGAGTTCTTTTTGGGTTGGAAATTGAATTGGGAAAACGAGGATCAAATAGATAATAGGATGGGAGAGACTGGCAATATGCTGTTTCACAAGACGTACCTGGATGTCGTGTTCAGTGTGGATCTTTGTGGAAAACGTGGCCTGGCTTTGTCACAGGTCTTGGTGTCTTGGCGTGCCACTCACGCCCTGGATAGGCCTAACAGGAAGGCAGGTGGTTGGACATCCGTCCGAGGTCACGTCCTGCAGTCGACTGGGGAGAATCCAGGTGGTTTGCTTGGGTGTTGGAAGTCAGCTTAACCCCCCACGAGCAAGGCAAATCCTGGAAACAGAGCATACAGCCAGCAGAGGGTTCACGGGAAAAAGAGCTTAAGATATAGGTCTAAGAAGTACCAATCTGCCTACATCCTTCCCTTCGAGATACGTCCCTAAAGCTGACAAAAGACTATATTCCCCCAACTGGGGAATTCCCTACCTCTGGCTGGCGGGTATTGGGTTTCCCGCGTTTACTAAAAATCAGCTGATATTTGGAGGAAATGGCTGCCATTTTCCAAATCAAACTACTTAATTAATTGCGGGGTAGACGAAACGATCTATAAATGTAACAATATATATATATATATATATATATATAAATTACTGTATAATATATAAAAAATCATACATGACTATATTCAGTTAGTATGGATCCCGTGCTATTATTTAATAAGCCTCTTGAAGATGTATAATTCGAGTACGTTCAATTACACATAGCTCAAGTTTTCCAGCAATTTTAATCGAATTACAAAACTTCAGAAATTTTCCCATCTATGGAGGAAATTAATTCAAGATACTTTTTTTTCGAAGGTAAAGATAAGTAGATCTAATTACATGATCTCAAAACTAGCAAACATCAGCACAATTGCTAGATCAATTCTTGTATCATGCGATTTTATATGATAGTTGGCTTAAAGCGCCATTACATAAACAAAGATCAATATATTTACTTTTGATTTTTAATGTAAAATTTAAGGACAATTGATATCCTTAGGAACATTTTGCTTCTGTTGTTATTAAATTCTAAGACATCTAAAGCGCACATAAATTTCCCCAAGTGCTTTGTTATTATAAGCAGACCTGATCAAAACCTTTGTTTACAAATTCATTCACAATAGTTTTTTTACGAATAGCATTCTTTAGTGTTAGTGCATAACATTGAAATATTTCTTTGCTTCCTGATGAATACAAATCTAGAGTAATATCTTACGAATGAGAGGGGAAGAGAACGAGATGGAGCGATTACTTGTGGAAATGTTTACGAGTATCATTTTCGGCTAACTGGTTTTGTTTGATCATCTTGTCGGGATGATCGTTTGTTAAATTTGAACTGTTAACTTTTCTTTGGGACAAAAACTAAAAAAGAATTCTCTATTTCCCTTTCTATTTTCTCTCTTTTCAACTTCCATTATTAAAATAATATGTTAACAATCGTAAAGTGAATAAGAAAAACAGAAAATCCAGGAAAGCCAAAATTTGAAGGTCCCATTTTAACAAGGAAATAACTGACCGGTCAAGCAGACTTCCTCGCTTGCAGTCCTATACCACTAACAGTAAACCTAGCTGCACCTTTCCTTTAATGGGCAATGGAAGCGATGAACTTGCTGAATGAATTATTGCTTGCAAAAGCACTGTTTATCTCCCGTTTGCCAAAAGGGAATTCAGCTTTTTATACTTTCTCTGTCCTACAGCTGTACCGTCCTCCTCCTTTTCTGCAATGTTGTGATTTTCATTCAGTCATATTACCTCGTAATTAAATTGGAAGTAAAATGAAGGGTTACTATATTTAGTATGAACGTTACATTTTCTCCAGGGTAATGCTTCATAACTATTGACATTTCATGATCAGAATCAACAGAGGTATTTCCAGAAGAAAAACAAGCTGTTGTTTCGTGACTTTTTATATTTCAGGTGCTTACTTTTTTTATTTAGCTTCGAACTGCTCATATGGAAATTGGTGTTGCTGAAAACTCCCACACAACAAGAAATTTAGGGAGCAGTGGCATAGATTATGTTCAAGTAATTTTCTTATTTGAGGAGTTGCCTACTTAATCATCATGGGATCTTTTTGTTTAGATTAGGAAACAATGACGGAAAAGTAGTTTGTCAGAGAGAGAGAGAGGGGAGGAGGGGGGATAGGGGAGGCTCGGTTTCACGCCATGTAATGTTTATGATTTTCCCTTAATTTTCTGCAGCAAATTAAAAGAAACTCTCGCAACAATGAAATAATAACTTTATGTGAACATAACCTTATACAAACTTTAAAGTTATAAAAATCTAACCATATAGAAAATCATGTTTAGTTTGAAAAACGTGTCAGGTTAATGTAAAGTGTAAATGACAAGAATTTACGAATGAGATGAAGTTATTTTATATGACTCAAAAATTAGGTAATGAGAAAAGGAACCAAAAGTAATAATACGCAAAAGAATTCCTAGAAGTAAAATGAAATGAACTCATCAGTCAATTTTCAGCTGTGTGCTTCTTACGTCGGCTATACGTAAAGCGTAACACGCTATGATTCATTAAACTTTTATTCTCCTTAAGTAAGATCTTGTGAAGGGACTTACAGCACTAACAATTCGCCTAATTACTTCATCCGTTTGTGCATTCTTGCACGATCATATATCTATTTTAAGATGCAAAATGGTTACTACAACTCAGGGTCCTCATCCAACCAACGCCTGATTTTGATTTTTATAGAGTAAAAATTATCTGGCCGACGCCATTGCCAATGATAACGAGCCAAGAGTCGAAAAACATTCATTACGTAAGCAAGGTAAACACACCGTTTTACGAAATGTTGCCCCGCCCATCCACAAGACAGAAACTCATTCAATTTGTTTCATCGGCTCTGAAACCCATAGCAGTCTAGAATGGCTAACAGGATTTGGAATTGTCCCCGTGGTTGCAAAACTGCATTTGTCTTACGACTTACAACTTTATACAGTCATGAAAAAGCCCGTGGCCATGCTTACTGTAGCCTGAATAGGTAATTATTCAGTTTCTAGTTTAAATCCAATGTTTATGGTCTGATCTGTATTTAGCATAACGTGATTATAATACTTGTAATGTCATTCAGGATTTTGAACATTTCCATCAACTATTCACTATGCCACCAAGAGAGAGGGAAAGAGAGATTGTATGTGAACAGTCTTTATATAACTATTTTTGTTAAAATAAGATTTTTATCCAAAGTAAATACAAGCTTATATGTGCTAAAATCTCCAGCAGACCAACGAATCATCCGATATAATTTTTTTTCTTCTTCTGTAGGCCGTACGACCGTGTTGGATATAAAGACTATGAATGGCGGAACGATACATAGAAGTGGGTGGGGTGTCTGTGCTAGCGTAGTAATACTACTGTAGCAGTAGTGCCGCCGCAGCAGTAGTAATAGTAGTAAACGTTTAGGCCAACTGCTGGGATTCTTGAGGATCTTTTAGCACTTCTTATAACTACTCGAGAAATGAGTTAAATTTTCTAATCCAACAATGCCAATGATAGCCTTCAGTGTTATCCTGAATCATAACGAGGCCAAAGTGGGTGGAGCCTCATGTAGTCATCATTCTGACGATAATTATTGGTGAAGGTTTAAACCCAAAATACGGTACCGGCTATTTTTTTTTCAGTAAATAGGTAGATAGCCAATAAATAAAAATTGCTTGGCATTGGATATAGCAGTTATCCAATCAAGCTTGTCTACTATGTTTTTGAAAATTACCAACTATTCCCTAAATCTTGTCAATCTGATTGTGACATATAAAGTAGACTGTAATTTCTTCGGACACTTATTTTGGGAGTTAGACTAATAATCGAAGTGGTTTTGTATTTATTAACATATTTTGTTGGTTTGTTCATTACGACAATTATCAGTGGAGAGGTTCAGAGTTCATAAAGGTGTACTGCTTTGCTTGTATTTAAATTTTTATGTCATTGTTGCCAGAGGTCTAGCCTTCGTTACGTATAGCCAATCAGCCATCAAGAAAAAGGGAAGTTATGCCGTCTCAAGTTACGTAACGAGTGTGTTCGGAACCTTTTCTCAGAGTAAGTTGGCCCGTCTTCGAAAATCGTCACTTTTACATTATAAGTACCAAATTTATTCAACCTACGTGATGCAGAATACAGTCAAAATTTATGTGTTAATATAATGTGTATTCTGAATAAGCGTTATATTTATGAAATGCATAGATAAAAAGTTATTGCGAAAAAACCGTGTTACAGAGGCCCTGAATCTCATAGTAGTTCATGTAAACTATGATATATCTTTATGCTTACTTTACTAATATATTCTTGTGTATATCGACATCATTTTATCGATAGATGTTATACAGAATTGATCTCGACTTACAAAATTATCTTTCAAATAAGCCAAAATCGTTCGCTGAAACAGAAACTGACGAAAATTAAAACGCTACGAAACCTCTAAAAAATGCTATGTTGCTCACTCATTAATGATAATATGATTTTTTTAAAAATCCAACAAAATAATTATGCTACAAAAATTGATTTATCATTTATTCTGAGATAGTTTAAATTTTTTTAAATAGAATAAATATCTTCCGGGAACTTAGACACACGTTCTTGCATTGCACAAAAATGCAAAGAAAAATTTTTTAACCTTAGCTTACACTAATAATTATCTTACCCTTGGAGCTATATATAGAAATTAAAATTATAATTTTAATTTCTATATGTAAACTGACTAAACACATCAAGAGATGTATTCAGATCATTTATGAAATAATTGTCATTCGATTGATTTTATGTTTAAATACAACTATCACAAATGTAGCTGGCTGCAGTTCCCTTCAAGCATAGTAGGAAACCAATTGCATCATTTACAAAAGATCGAAATTCTCCATTTGGTAAAAAAGAAAAAAATTCTAGGTATGTTGAAATGAGTGATATCAGGTGTAGGTAATAAAGCAGAGAATGCAAGAAATTAAAAAACTCTCAATAAATTTCACAACTCGAAGTCGCCCACCGAACTGGGTTACCAACGAAACTTGGAATGAGTTTTCATTTTATTTTCCAATTTCGTGGTTCTAATTTTTGTAACGGATTTTAAAACTGCACTAAAAAAACGAACTAAGATTGTGTGTTATTGTGGAAATACGTTGTCGTCTGCTGCCACTTATGTTGTTACAAGTGTCCCAATTTGCAAAATACTATACCATACAACGTAATTAAGAACCTCTTTCCCAGGGATGGGACATTCCTTGAGTGGTATATATGTGATTCAAGTGTGTAATGTTAATGATAACTATTGGTCGGTAGTTAACGTTGAAATACTTCGAACTAGTATGAATAGTTATTTGTACCGAGTAGTATGTTCCTTCAACAAATAATTGCCATGATTACACAAGGTTCAGTAAGCTCTCGTGCCCAAGATAGAATAATGAAATTATAGATAGACGTTGAACTTAGTCAAAACTTAAAAGGAAAAAAACCACACAAACAGACACACAAGCGTGGGTATAAAACCTTAATCGAAAATACCATAACAGTATACACGGCCATCTGGCGTATATATAGTGGATGTAAAGATTCCTAATGGGTTTTCCTTATCCTGTCTATCTTCTTGATTCTAGTATTACATCAAACCGGAAATATCTTGTTCCAGTTTTAATTACCAAGTAGCGAAATTAATGAGCTATTTCTAAAAGTTGATATTCCTAATAGATCTGTCTTGGAGAACTCGCTCGCTCACTCATTTCTTTGGTAATTGACTAATAATGTCTCATAATGAGTTTCCGAACTTCATCAAGAGACAAATTGACAGGTGAGATCCGAAGTTTGTTAATAAACTCCTAACTAGCTTCGGCCTCTCTTTTTAGTTCAACTCTTTAATAACGTTGTTAAGATTTTTGCTTAGCTCTCTCTCTCTCTCTCTCTCTCTCTCTCTCTCTCTCTCTCATTTACCAGTACAGGATACTATATGTTTAGAATTTTTTTATCAATTACTTCAGTACTAAATAACTAAAGGGAAATTTGTACTGGAATATATGTATTAAGGCACTGGCAGGAAATAAATTAAAATAAATGCTGTCGATAACATTAGTGTTTGGTGTTTGAGACAGGTGCAGAACAGTGAATCCCTCAGGATGCTGATTTGAGACAAAAGTCATAACATATCCGATCACACCAGGGAGATCGCGGGTGTGCAAATGACCTGGATAGAAGAAAGATCAGGTGAATGTGATGTCAGAGGTCAAGTGGGCTCATTTGAAATGGAAAACGCACGTTCACGGGAACAGAGAAAACATTAGCGTGCGTACATTCGTACGTCCATTAGTACGTCCATTAGTAGGTGTAAGTGCATATGTCCGTGAGGGCAAAAGAGATGAGATATAACCCCAGTATGGGACCTTATCGATTCATTAGACGAGAATCTGTCAGTGGTGACCCAAAAACTGGAAGGCTCTAGAAGGTCCATCAGAAGGTAACGTGAAAGAAAGAATTTGAAAACTTTGAACAGTGACATTGATTTCAGCTTCTAGGAAGGGGAAATGCAGATGAACACTTAGAAAGATTTATAGGACATTTATCCATTCTATTTCTTGGGTCTTTTCAGTGCCTCATAATTGGGGTTTCTTTTTCAGGATGGATTCGGATGTGGCTACCGAAAAATGAATTCTCTAGACTTTTATCTGACGTTTATTTGATAGAGACTCATGGAGTTATTTGAGTGAGGATAAGTGGGGATAGTTCTATCCAATATGATTAAGTAGAAGAGTAATGGTTTTTTAATGATTTTTGGGGATTTCTTTAATTAATTTTATTTCTTTTTCATGTTATTAATTTTGGGGAAATTAAGATTCTATTTTTGTATAGCGAGAGTTTGAATTTGCCTAAGATTTAATGATTGATTTTCAGCTAGCTACAGGGATGGCAGGCGATGGCTGCATCGAAGGTAGGTCACGCTATCAGATAGGAGTTCTCTCCTTTTAGTTCAATGGTGTCCTTTTGACCCCATAGCATATGTATTAACATCTATATATGGAAGTTATTTGGGATTTCATGTCAGATGTTGGTTGTCACTCTCCTTACTCCTCGCTGAAAACGCACAACCCTTTACAGTCACTACGACTTTAGGCAAAATTAGAAAATTTGTAAGAAATGTATACTCCTGAATTTATGATGAAAACTATTTACATAAAATAATAATGATAATTCTATCATTATTTAACATAATTTGATGTCCATAGAAGTAAAATGCAAAAGGGCGAGACTATACATTTATCATTACATTCACGAGTTAATATCTTAATTATAGACCCACAGAATCCTTAAATTGCCGTTATCAGTGTTCCAGACAAAAATTACAAAAAGGGGAAAAACTTGCAAGAAATGCAAAACGCAAGATTATGCAACGAATAAATTGCAATTTGAATAACTAGAATGTTACGTTAATAACCGATTTCATGATATAAATAACAATTTAACATCAAGTATTTTTTAATAGAACATCATCGTTTTCTATGATCATTCCGTATTATCCTTAAATGTTTATGAAAAGCAATGAAAAACATCAAGAATTGTCATAGATAACACAGCAATATTCCCCACTGCCAAATCTGAGAGTCGAGAGGCATGCAGTCACTCGTTATAACAGCGCCAAAATTGCTCTAATAAATGTGGCCTGCCTATAAGATTGCTACTCTTCTCCAGTCCGTAATTATGGATTGAAACATGGATTGTAATCGTACGCCACCTTCTTCGTAATGTCATTGATATGTAAACATATATGTAAATGAAGATTGCTTAAACTGATAATTTTGCTTTGGGTATTTTAAGCGTATTGTCAGCATATAACAGATGTGTTGTAAATGGATGTAATCTTTATTGTGAAATAAAATATTTCCTTTAACTGGATTTTTTTTTTTATTTCGCCTCGGTTTCCGTTATATCCTATTTCATTTCATTTCGTTCCCCTGTCTTTGTTGAATTAGTATAACACTATGTCCTTAATTATTCGTATTGCAGAATAAATGCTTGAATGGCGTTATGACTTTATATCTGGGATTCTAAACAACAAATGAGCCTTTCACGTTATATCATAGGCTTCTATATTTGGTTCCACTCTAGACTAGCATACGGATTAATATATTATAAAGATGCGTATGTATACAAAAGAAAAAAGTTATAGTGTATTTCATATTATCAATTGCCAGATTCTCTCAACCATAACAATAAGAGAATGAGAAAATTTTCAGGCTTAATTTGAAAATCTTTATATTCTTAGTTCTCCGGATATCGAGCGAGAAACTTATCTGCTGATTTTAAGACTCTATACTTAAAATTCCTTGTGCATTTTGGATCATATAACTTGAGCCGTCTTTAGCTAGTCTGGTGTTGACGGTGTGACCCCATTCGTTGGTTGTATTAAACAAACCATGATGATAAATTGACAGGCAATAGCATATATTTTAAACGTTGCTCTAGCTATAGGTTTAATACACAATGAGTAACTCAAACAACACAAGGAGTACGTCCTTATTTCCTGTATGGTTACAGATAAAAATGAGATATTTTTTTATATCCTTTTGCAGCTCTATACAAAACTGCTTTAATAACGGAGAAGAATCCAGGCTTCTAGGTATCTAACTTTGCGTTGTCTTCTTACTATGCTTCATATTCCAATTAGAAGTGTTTATGATTATTTAAGTGAGGCTAGGGTAGGATTGGGCAACCCCTAACAGGTGTGCCAAAAGCGGCAGGCTAATGACCTCTTTCCGGCACGCGGAACCCGAGGTTCGCATTGTAAAAATAACTTGAGAAAAAAGATAGGTAAATCTCCTTTTTCTTTTGTATAGCAGACGAATGCTGCCTTAACGACAGATGAAGGAGTAGCTGTTGGTGGGGACTTGTTTTCTGCTCAGTTTTCACAATATGATCTCTCGAGGAATGGTAAAAAAGGCAGAAAATGTTGTCAAAGGCTTTTGTTAAACTCCACAAGGTGAACAGACATCTACAAGACTAGCTGAGGTCAGAATGATGGATATGAGGGCTAAATTCATTATGCTTCAAGACTAAAGAAGATGAATTTAACTTACAGATGTTTTCATGGATAAATAAGGGTGATTTTGAAATGTAGCGATTGGATTTCAAAGAAGTTCAGTTTGGAAACAGAAGTTTGTTAACCCTAGAACTTACTTGGAAAGTACTGGAACAGATTGATAAGAGATGTTAGTACCATAGAAATGCGGAAAATAGGTCTTACGGATTTGGACTACTAATCACCACGTTCTTATGAATCATTGTTAAGTCTTTAACAGAAGTAGTGTTAAGAATAAACCTACTATGAGATTCAGGGCCTCTGTAACACGGTTTTTTTGGACTTTGCTCCTTATCAAAGCATCGGATGTAGCTGAAAGTTGACATATGTATATTTTACGACCACACACAAATTTTGTCAGCATTATCAATAACCTAAACCCGATCGTTTTAATTTTTATAGAGTAAAAATTATCTAGCCTACGCCATGGCCAATGATTACGAGCCAAGAGTCGAAAAACAGTCATTATGTAAGCAATGTTGTTCCGCCCATCCACCAGACAGAAACTCATTCACTTTGTTTCATCAGCTCTGAAACCCAAAAACTTTATGAATGGCGGAACGATACATAGATGTGGGTGGGGTATCTGTGCTAGTGTAGTAATACTACTGTAGCAGTAGTGCCGCAGCAGTATAGCAGTAATATACGTAAATTAAATGTTTAGGCCAACTGCTGGGATCCTTGAGGATCATTTAGCAATTCTTACAACTACTCGAGAATTGGAGAAATGAGTTTTTATAGCCAGAAGTTAAATTTTCTAATCCAACAATGCCCATGATAGCCTTCAGTGTTATTCTGAATTATAACGAGGCCAAAGTGGGTGGAGCCTCATGAAGTCATCATCCTGACGATAATTATTGGTGAAGGTTTAAAGCCAAAATACGGTACCGGCTAGTTTTTTTTTTTTTTTTTTTTTTTTTAGTAAATAGGTAGATAGCCAATAAATAAAAATTGCTTGACATTGGATATAGCAGTTATCAAATCAAGCTTGTCTACTATGTTTTGAAAATTACCAACGATTCCCTACATCTTGTCAATCTGATTGTGACCTATAAAGTAGACTGTAATTTCTTAGGACACTTATTTTGGGAGTTAGACTAATAATAGAGGTGTTTTTGTATTTATTAACATATTTTGTTGGTTTGTTCATTATGACAATTATCAGTGGAGAGGTTCCAGAGTTCATAAAGGTGTACTGCTTTGCTTGTATTTAAATTTGTATATCATTGTTGCCAGAGGTATAGCCTTCGTTACGTATAGCCAATCGTCCATCGAGAAAGAGGGAAGAAATGCTGTCATAAGTTACGTAACGAGTGCGTTCGAAACCTTTTCTCTGAGTCTTCAAAAAAGTCACTTTTACATTATAAGTACCAAAATTTTTCAACCTACGTAATGCAGAAAATAGTCAAAATTTATGTGTAGATATAATGTGTATTCTGAATAAACGTTATATTTATGAAATGCATAGATAAAAAGTTATTTAAAAAAAAAAAACGTGTTATAGAGGCCCTGAATCTCATAGTAGTAATGCAGATATATTTCATAAGGATACAAGACGAAAACCTGGTGTTAATTATTATTTAGAGTCATGCAGCAGCAAAAGTTCTCATTGAAGGTGAGTAAACAAAGATACAACATTTTTCCTTCTCTGGGTTTCTTTTTATGTTTTCTGCTAAAAATGATTAAGATTAAATTATATTTGATGTAGTATTGAGTTTTATATGTATAAAACTCTATGCATATCGTATATGGTAATAAAATCAATCCAAGAATATTCGCATTTTGTTTTTATTGTGTATTAGCGAATAGGACCATTTTGAGTTAGGGCGCTGTAATGTACTGAGAAAAGTTTTTAAAATAATGGCTGGTTTATCTGAAATCAGAATTAGTGTTTACCCTTTGATGATGCTAAATTGTTTGGCGTCTGTTTTTTGTATCAAATATTTGGCCGATTCGGGAATGCACATTTAAAAATGTTGCCCACCCCTGGCCTAGAGCTATCGTGTATGTCATAACACTGGCTAACGTTTTGTTATTTCATTTGTATTTAGTCTTCCAGAGCAGAATAATTGTTGCCTTTATGATTAATTAAGATTACGAAAGACAATCGATGCCATTCTTATTGCAGTTGCTCACAGGCTCTTCAGTGGGGAACGAATTTGCTATACTTAATACCCACCGGGAGCAGATTTATAAGTTGTCAGATTCTAGTATTGTTTTCTTCGCGAATTTGGTTTGCAACTATTTTAGAAATATCATCTCATACTTCCAGAAAAAGTATACATTGATTTTAATGGTTTTCATGTCTGCAGACTTCACAAATTGCGACTCTGTTCTTAAATTGATATAAAAAACTGTTGTCCAAAATTTCACAGTGTTAATATAAATTATTTCTTCATGGAATTTTTGCAATCATGTCTAGTATCTTACTATGTAGGGTTTATGTGACGTACTTGCTCTGAAAAACACCGGCATTCTTATTTCGCAAGGAAACCAAAAAATTTACTTGTTAGTATCAAACAACTCTTCTATTTTCCATTTCCACTGGCAAAACTGGCTAATTAGATTGATGTGTAATAACGAAATCAGCAAATTCGTTCTGTCGTTTATGCTTGAAAATGTGTTGATTGTCTGTCCTAGAACAGTTAAGAAACACCTATAAAAAGAAGGGAATAAATGCAAGACTTTTTGAATCAAAATCCTACCATTCATGATAATACTAATGTTCAACAATTTGATATCTGTTCTACAAAATATATGAAGCTTTGATCTTAGTCATAGATTTCTATCGTAACGGTACAATATATAAGCTATGTTAAAGATTACAAATATTACTTGATCAATATAAAAAAAAATTACAGAACATTAATTACAATTCAAAACCTTACGAGGTCTTATGGCTGTTCATTCAAAAACACTGTTCGACGTATTACGCAAAACTAATCCTTTTGAAATGATCCCTGGATACGTTTGAAAGCTTCCCAATTTATAGAAAAACAGTTTATGATATTTACATTGCGAAGTTCAATGCAGCTGAAAAACTGAAAATTTATATATTCCTTTACTACTCTTTGCTTGCCTCGCTGTAAAAACAGCCCTCCGAAATTCTTTTCATTACCAGTGGTTCATTAACCAGCAAAAGCACATTGTAAAGTCTTTTGCTGATGAATAATTAATTTCCTTTCCCGTTTGTTCAAAAGTCCCCTGGTTATTAATGATTAGTTTTCTGAACATAAAATCAATTCCTCATAATATATTTCTCCAACCAATAAAATACTTTTTTTGAGTTATTGATATCTGCCAAAACTAAAAAAAAAAAAAAAAAAAATATCCCAAAAATATACTTCAGTACCCTTTTATTTCGTCCATTTTATGTCAATTTTATTTTTCAATAATAATTTTCTAATATTTTGGATTCAGTTCAACTCTGGATAAAACATTTTAGCTTGATTTTGACTCCGATAAGAAATCGATCTCCAATCCGAGCCCTTCATATTTCAGTCTCCCCTCGGATATTTCACGTCTCCTGAGGAAGGCCCTTCGCCCTTCCATTTCTTTTACGGAATTCTCTTGTCTTCCCAGACGCGACGTTTCCTCCTTTTCCAGATAATAAAGCGTAGCGTAAGGAAGGTCATTCAAGGGTGTGTTTCTATACAGATGGCGCAGAGATAAGGGCGCAGGTGCTCTTTATAGCTCTCTGCCTCATTTAGACTCACAACTTGGACAAGCGTCATAATCCATTTCCAATATGAGGAGGGAGCAGCCCTATTAAACGGCCTTGCGTCTTCCGATTGTGAAAATAGAGAGAAAAGAAAATACTTTTAAAAGAAGTCTTTCTGAATTCGCTCGAGTTGTTTTTCTTTCTCTGTCGCTGTTTCATTTTCAGTTTATCTATTCTGTTTCGGTGAGTTGTTTTAGATTATTCACTGAAAAGAATTTTTTGCAACTTAAAAGGCAATCTGCTATAAGATGAAAAATTGGTTTAATTTTGATATTTGACTGAGAATAAAGTCCCTGCTTTGTAAGTGAACGATATAATACTGCTTCGTCATTCTGATTTGAAACGTTTCGCAAATTTTGCCAGTTTCAGAATATAAACAAATAGTTGTTCTTCATGACATCTCTGAACAACAACCGTATCTAAATCAGAAGGGTTGATGGTTTAATAAGAACCGGGTGATTATAAATGCTGTTTCCGCGAAAGTGCAAGTTAGTTTGATATGGTTATCCTAAAGGTTTGTTCAAAACATGATACCTATCAAATCTTATGCGAGAAAAAAAGTACTATTTAATGATGTGTTAAAAATAAACCTGGTCCTTTGTGTTCATGCCCACCACAACAGAAGGTAAGGTTAAAATTACTGAGAGTAATAAAAGCGCGACGTTCAGTTGATTAACTGATTTTTGCTTGACAAATTGCCTTCATAAAGAAGTTCATTTCCGAAGCAACGGTTACAAAATCTTCTGATACCGAAGTGCTACCTTGTACAAAAACTCTGATTAATTGCATTGTCAAAAGATTGGGATTTAAACATTTTTCCGATATCATTTTCTTTCTGTAGGTACCGTGACTGGAATCTTGTAAAAACAGGGCTAGGTGAGGGTGTTTTCTGTCATCTCAGGCTATTCAAGTATATGTAAGTGGATGAAGTGATGCAAGAAGTCAGAGAAGCGACATTCAATGTTGAGTGAATATAATGATAATTAGGATAGTGACATCATTGTGAAAGATACGCATAATCATTTCAATGATTCTTTAATCTAAAATCTAAAATGGAAAGTGGAAATTAGCGTTGTAAATAAAACTAATGAGTTAATTATTAATATAATAAGTTTTGTATTGTAACTCTAAAGATAAATGGAAATTGTGAAGAACTGTAAAACAAGTGTTTAGAAACAATTCGTCGACGAAATCTAACTAGGGCGACAACGAAATATTGATCATGTAGTCACTTTTTGCTGAGTGACTAATTTCAAATGTTATTTGATGACACTGAATTTTGGTGACCTTGATACCTATTAAAGCAGGGATGAGTTCAAGCACATGTGCCAGTACTTATTAACAGACACAACTACTGAAGAAATTTATAAGTACAAGTGTTTGCTTAGTAATTTTCTCCTAGTCCAAGTACTTTTAACAACGTACTTAAGTAATAAAGGTACTTTTCAACAGGTATCTAATATTTATGTACTCATATTACATCATCAATATTTCGTTGTCGCCCTAGTTGGACTTCGTCAACGAATTGTTTCCAAACACTTGTTTTGCACTTCTTCAAAATCTCCATTCATCTTTGAGTCACAATAAAAAACTTATCATATTATTATCTGTGCGCTTCACAGATTTCAGATATTAATAGTGAGCCTCAGCTCACTGCACCTAAGAGGTGAAAAGCTACCCACAGGGTGTTAAGAGGTGCCCACAAGGCTTGGTGAGTGAAGGTGATCCGAAGTGACCTACGTCATAAGTAAAGGTTATGATTAAAATGAAAGAATTTCCTAGTTTAGTAATATAAAGTAGATTTGCTCTATAACCAAAAAGTTTAGAAAAATATACATGATAATTACAATTTTCTAAGTTCACAATCAATGATTGTTCTAGTAGGTAAAAATTGTATAAACTGCAGGACAGCCTACGAGAAACCCTGTTGGATGGTACATTTAATTCCGCCATTGTAAAACAGTTGTCTTTCCTCCAAAGCAATCAGTTGGGGTGGTTAAGGTGTAATAAATACATATATAATAACAGATAATTACATATCTGTAAATAGAATCCATGACCTAAGGGGTCATTGGTGAATTAGGAGCAACCTAAGTGACAATCCGAATCTAGATCACGCTGTGCAATGCTTGCAGTAGCCTGGTTTGCATTTGGGTACATCATCAGTTTATGTATCTGTTAACTGATCACAACACCTTCCATGGGAAGCGGTTGACCTGTTAACCTGTGCCGGAAACTTATGACTTCCGAGCCAGCGGACTACGTACTCATTTTTATATGTAAATCGCTGAGATAGCTAGTGTTTCGCTATCGACACGATGCCCTGTATTGTTAGTTCTATTCCAGTTATCAAACGGAGCGGTCATCTAATCAAACCATCTCTCTAGTGATGGAGTTGAGAAATAAAGCTGTTTTAAGATATCAACTTCCTCCGTTTGAATCATCTCCCTTATTCTAAGAAGAATCAACTTTACTAAAATATAACGTAGGCGAGAAGAGAAGTAGAACCAACAATGCTTACGAACAACAGTCGTAAGAAAAGACAATCAATCTTTCGCCAAAGCGGAAGATAATATATGGTGGCAAGCGGAAACCAACATACACAAGAACCATATAAGCCTACCGAAGAATTAAAATCATCGAAGCCCAGCTATAAGTCAATAATAAACTGAGGAAACGGGATCTTCAATCAACATGCAACTGTAAACATCCTATGAAAACGAAGATATGTCCTTCATCGAGACGAATTCAAGCATCAACATCGACGTTTAAGTGAATGACTGTCATCACATATCTCCAAGAATCAAAAACCGGACGCGAAGCAGCATCGAACATCAACGGAAAGGAAGACACCAACATAGGAAACAACGCGCGATCACAAGCAAGGACGTGGAGATTAGGCCAAGAGGAAGCGACGTGAGAGAGAGAGGGAGGCTGTGACGTCATCACGACATTGACATCTTCCTGCGACACGAGAGAGAGAGAGAGGCTGTGACGTCATCGGAACGTCGCCATTCTTTCAGCATATATACGAGAGCTAAGTAGATCCTTTATCTATTCAGGTTTTTTCTCAGTGAAGTGTTGTACATCAAGAGTCGATCGTCCAGTATTCCTGGGGTGAGTTATTCAGTCTTAATCTTCATTCATTACAGGAATCAATCTTCAACTACGAGTTCTCGCCCGCAGATTCTTTTTCTCGTTGTTGCTAATCGCTTTTTCTTCCAGGAGTTCTCCGAATAATATCTTTATCAAATTATTTGTATTAATTAATATTATCTTTTTGGGGGGATTTTCCTATTATTTGCAGCACATTTTTACTGTATATTGCATATGCGTTTACGTAGTGGTCGTGTGTACTCTTATAGATATTTTGATAGGATCGCAAGGAATAGGAGTGATAAGAAAAAAGTAAAAGTTAACATGGCAACTACTGCGGCTGGCAACCCGAATGTAGTGACGCTCATCAGCGCGAGGTCAGCAATTGTCCCTTTTCAAGGTCGGGTCAATGGGTTCCTACCTCAAAACGTTGAGGCATGGATCTCATCTGTAGACGCTCATTTAAATGCAAATGGGTCTGTGATGCCTTTTGCATTTAAATGAGTGTCTACAGATGAGATCCATGCCTCAACGTTTTGAGGTAGGAACCCATTGACCCGACCTTGAAAAGGGACAATTGCTGACCTCGCGCTGATGAGCGTCACTACATTCGGGTTGCCAGCCGCAGTAGTTGCCATGTTAACTTTTACTTTTTTCTTACAGGAAGCCAAAAGCTTCATAGACTTTGCTAAAGGAGACGCAAGTGCATATCTAAGAGGTGTTTCTTTCCAAGAGGCGGTTACATGGGACGAGTTCAAAGTTAGGTTACGTGCTGTGTATGGCGGTGAAGAGGCTTTAGACGTAGTACTGGCTTTAAGGAACATCCTTAACCAAGCCTCTATGACTCAGCTTAATGTTGTAGAGCGGGCGGCACTAATTGCCGACCGGCTAAATGAATATCAAGTAAATTTAAGTAACTCCGCGTCGGTTACAAGTTCCAAAATCGCCATGAAAGATTTTATACGTCTCATTTTCCTCACGTGCATGACAGTCATGTTGCCTGAAGCTTTAGTGCGGTGTTTTGACAAAAAGCTGCAGCCCAACAGCACGGAACTAGATGTGTATAAACAGATCAAAAAACACATGTCTAAATGTACTGACCTTGATCCCACGCTTACTCAAGTTTTTGCAAAAAATGAGAATAAACCACAACAAGTAAATGTGGTCAATAATAATCAAGCTGCAGGGATGGTTTGTTATAACTGTAAAAGACCAGGTCACATGATTTCAGACTGTCGGACGCATTTTTGTTCAATACACAACAGTTCCACTCATTCATATAATCGTTGCTTCTCGTGGAATCAACAGCCGAATCCTAAAAACACGCAAACAGTTGCCAATGAAAACAAAAAGAAGGGTCCTCAGTACTTTAAAAAGAAACAAGCGAACAGTAATGCTGCTCAACAGCAGAAACAAACAAATCATGCTTCAGGTAACTCTGTTCCTGGGCCGTCTAGCCAGAACTCGCAAGGTCAGGCGAATTTTCCGGGAGTGCTAAACAAAGCAAATACCACGTAGTAAGCTCCAGGGGGGGAGAGGACGATGTTGGGTCATTCATATCAACATCTTTTGTATCAAATAATCAGTTTAATCCTTTATCAGATCATTGTGAGGCAATCGATTTTCCTATGAAACACACGGCCGAATCCAAAAAATCTGTACAGGTTCCCGTAGATTTGCAACAAATTCACGCAATTATAAGTCAAGATGAGTTACGCCCAACCTTACATGCAGTAAATTTGGACCATAAGTCATTTACCTTATTCTTTGATTCTGGTAGTCCACGTAATATCATGGATTTGCGGACTCATCATTTGATTTTTTCGAACTTTCCTATAGAGAAGTCCGGAGTAAGACTCTCGGGTATAGGAAATAATGAATTAAATGTGGTAGGAGTAACTCATGTCCAGTACAAGGTCGGTAAGCGCACGTTTTCCGATACCTTTATCGTTGTACAAAACATTGATATGTATCCCGCTGTAATTATAGGATACCTGTCTATGGGCACTCAAAACATTACCTTAGCCCCTGCAAAACACGGCGTGTATATCAAAGGAAAATTCTATAAGTCTTCTAATACCCTAAAATCAGTTTTAGATAATAAGGAGACAGAAAATAGAGTAGTAACATACATTGAAGAACCAATCACTTGTCTCATGAACCAAGAAATAATCCATGCGACCCAACAGAATTCTCGCTCACCCGTAATATCAGCTTGCACGCAAACTCTTGAGCCGAACTTAACTTCGAACATATTAGTGCGTGTAAAGAAAACCTTGCTGGGATCTGAAATGTTAATCCTTTCCGACACTCTGAAAACACACGGATTATCCGTCACACAAGCCATTTATACAGTCAGCTCACAACAACAATGTAACATCGAAGTCTGTAATCATTTGAATACCACTTTAGTAATCCACAAAAATCAACATATCTTTGATGTGGAAGTTTATAAACATCGCATTCTTACCGTAGCTGAGATCAATCACACTCAATCAGTTGTGGATGAATCCCTTTTGCAATCTATAAAAAAATAAAATCAATAAAGACATTCAAGAAGAAGAAATTCAGCAGAAATTTTTGAATTTTTTAACTGAATATCATGATGTTTTTTCCACTACGGATGGAACCTTAGGAATAACGGATGTCATCGAGCATCAAATAAGGTTAAAAGACAAACAGAAAGTTATCTATGTACCTTCGTATACAGACTTCCTATGAAATTCCAGAATGAGATAAATGAGGAAGAATGCTAAAAGAAGGAGTCATTAGGAAATCAAACAGCCCTTATAATTTTCAGTTAATAGTTGTACTGAAAAAAGATCGAACTTGGCGAATTTGCGTAGACTTTCGTCGCTTAAATGAGGAAACAGTCCCTGACCGATTCCCAGTGCCATGTACTGACGATATTCTATCTTTACTAGGTCAGAACAAATATTTTACCAGTTTGGACTTACTCAAAGGCTTCCATCAGATTCCGTTGGAAAAAGAGAGTATCCCATACACTGCCTTCAGCACAGCCAGGGGACATTATGAATTTTTGCGTATGCCTTTTGGTTTACGTTGTGCTCCCATAACTTTTACTAGAATGATCAACATTGTGTTTGGAGACTTGTTAGGAGATATCCTACATGCCTATATGGACGACCTTGTAATCTTTTCTAATAACTTAGAAGAACATCTATGTAAATTAGAATTTAGTGCTACAAAGACTAAGGCAGCATAACCTAAGGGTAAAGATAAGTAAGTGTGAATTTTTTAAAACAGAACTAGTCTATTTAGGTTTCACGGTGTCTAGTCAAGGTCTTAAAGTAGTCCATGATAAGGTATCGGCTATCCGTAAATTTCCGATACCTACTAACGTCAAGGGAATACAGCAATTTCTAGGATGTAGTGGCTACTATCGGCGTTTTATACGCAACTACTCAATCATAGCCGCTCCCCTAACCGATCTTATAAAGAAGGGAGTAGATTTCATATGGTCTGAAAAACATCAACAGGCGTTCGATACCTTGAAAGATGAACTGTGTAGTTCCCCTATCTTGAAATTTCCTGACTTCGGTAAGGAATTCTTTATTGCAACAGACCCCTCAGACCTAGGAGTAGGTGGTGTATTGCTTCAACAATATGATAAACAGTTTTTCCCTATAGCTTTTTATTCACGTAAACTGAGACCTTCCGAAAGTAAATATGCAGTAATAGACAAGGAAGGGCTCACTATTGTTAATTCACTAGTGCATTTTAAGTTCATAATATATGGTTATCCCGTCAAGGTTCTCACTGATCATAAGCCCCTAACCGACTTCTTTAAAGGCTTTAGTCACAGCCCTAAATGAACTCGGTGGCATATGATCATCCAAGACTTTGGCGCGAGGATTGGGTATTTACCTGGGAAGAAATACCATTTCTGACGCATTATCACGCAACCCCTCGTCATCTTGTACGGAGCCATTAGCTGAATTAACAGATATATCAACCTCCATGCTCATTGTTAAAACTATATCTGAACAGGAAGATCTGGGCTGGAGTGCTGAACTATTACAGACGGAACAAAGAAAAGATCAGCAATTAGAAAAAATCATAAACGCGTTAAACGGAAATCCGAAGGAAAAGGAATATATAAAGTATAAGCAGCAGAATTATATAATCAAAGATAATATCCTGTGTAGATCCGTGACGAGGAAAACCCGCAACACACCAGAGCTGAATAACGACCAGGTGGTGGTACCGATTTCACTCATACCCACTGTCTTAAAATGGTTGCATGCAAATCCACTGCATGGACACCCGGGTTTTTCCATTATGTCACAGAAAGCCAAATCCTTATTTTATTGGCATACGATGCTAACAGATATAAAAAGGCACATAGCTAATTGTCGTACTTGTCAAGAATACAAAGGGCACACGAAGACACCTGTCAGCCTAGGGGCTTATCCCATGCCAAATCAACCCTTTGAAAGAGTACACTTAGATTTATTTACAGGGTTTTACGAGTCAGACAGAGGAAATAAGCACCTCCTAGTAATCATAGATGCCTTGACTCGATATACAGAACTGATAGCGCTTAAAACAAAAACCGCAGTCGAGTGCGCTAGGAAGTTTTACGAGTGCTACATTTGTAAACATGGAATTCCACACATGATCATATCAGACTCTGGCGGAGAATTCAATAATAACTTCCTTAACTCCTTGTGTGAATTCCTTTGCATAAAGAAAATCAATACCATGATCTACCACCCAGAGTCTAACGGGCTAGTGGAAAGAGCAAATCGTAAGGTTTTAAACATTTTAAGGGTCACCTTAGGGGGGATGGACCCCAACTGGGACATTGCCATACCTGCGGTACTAAGCACTCTTAATCACTCATATCATGTATCTATTAAAATGTCACCGCACGAGGCACTGTACGGTACCCCAGCTAGAACGCCTTTCCATGTATTAACGCCTACAACCAATTTATCAAATCCTCTAAAGGATGTTATGGATGCAAGCATAAGTCGATATAATATACTTCGTAAGAATCTAGAAGAATCACAAATTATAATGAAAAGAAATCATGATAAAATAGCAAAAACCAACCAGAACATATGCCGTGGGCGATAAGGTATACATACAAGTATAAGTACGTAAGGGTTTAAATTACAAACTGACACCTAAGTTTGAAGGCCCATTTAACATTTTAGAAACATTAACGGCCAATAGATTTAGGGTTCAAAACGTATCCCAACCCACTGATATGAGAATCGTTCCATTGGCACATATCAGAAATTAAAAAGAAGGGTAGATGGAGTGAGGGAAATTTTTGTATCTATGAAACTTGTATAATAACTTATATATATATATATATATATATATATATATATATATATATATATATATATATATATATATAGGATATACTGTATATATATATATATATATATATATATATATATAAATATATATATATATATATATATATATATCATATTTGTATGTAAACATATTCTTTAACATGAGTTATTACATATATTTTACTCATTGCAGGTTTCCAAAATGAATCTGTTATTGTTAGGAGTGATATTGTTCGTTCAGACATCTTTGTCGTGTGGGAAGAGCGCTAAAACAAAATAATTAGAGTTTAATCATGGCACTATTATAGAAAGAACAGAAGACGTTTTCATTACCACAAGCAATATAGTCATAGAAGTAGACATGCAGGTGATATTTCTGCCTGAGGATGACGTCCTTAACCTAAAGAATGACCTGTTGAGGTTTGCTGTTTCGTTAAGGGAAATGCACCAACGTTATTTTCATGCTAACTCAGAGGTTTCGCTAGCTCAAACCCTCAGCGTCGCGGAAATGTTATCATATGACTTGCAGAATAAAACCGCCGAGGCAGAAGAACTTGCTCGAGACCTGCTGATGTGGTCTGTGCGGCACAATACTCTCGAACGTCGCAACCCGCTTATATTTGCTGGATTAAACATCTTGGGATCTGTTGCCAGTTTAGGCTTAGGAATTTCAAATCGCCTTAAGATAAATAATCAAAATAATAGAATTGAGTTTTTGCAACATAAAACCGAATTAGCTTTGTCCGAACTGCGTAGCCAGTTATCCTCAATCAATCAAATAATGAGTTTGGTGAACGAACATTCTAGTAATATCGATCAGTTTATGGAAGTACAACACTTGCTGGCTACGTTAGCTTATTATAGTTCGAAAATAGATCATATCCGTACCAAAATATCACATTTTATTGAGAAATCAAAGGACTATGTAGAAGCTATTACGCTAGCAACAAAGGGTTTGTTATCCCCACACCTTATGCATATTAAAGATCTGACTTTAACTTTGGAGAACGGACGGGAGAAACTAGGTTATATTCCTTTATTAGACGCCCATAAAATAGAGTTTTATTATAGCTTAATATCGGTAAGCGTTGAAAATTATAGGATTATGATAACCATTTCTTTTGATTCTTCCGATGCCTGGCAATCATACAAAATAGCACCGTTCCCAACTTTCATGACGAATAACTCAAGTCCAGTAATATCCAATTTGATGGGACATGTATTGATTTCCCCTGATAGGAAATCATATACAGTCATTAAAGACTTAGATAAATTCACTCACTGTTCAGGAGCCATGAATAATAAAGTTTGTACAGCTGACTCTTTTGAATTCCATCCTATATCAATGGATTCATGTGAGTTAGGCAAAGTGCTAAACGGTTCTCTCTTCCATACACGCGAAGGTTGTCTGAAGAAACTTTATCCCTTTGACAGTAATAAGTTCAATTACAGACTGAACAACGGCTCCTGGATCCAATACGACAAGGAAGGTTTTCAAGTGTCATGTCCAGACGGGACCACCGCCCATTCCCAAGTCTTTGTCACAGCTGACGGTTGTACAGGGACATCTACAAACTACACAGTCAGAGGGGTCAACACTATAATACGTGAGAGGTCTTACTTCGTAAACTATACGTGGGCGACTACAATTATCCCATCACTACCTCTCCCATACAACGCGCGGGTGGCTCATCGTTTGATGCAACTGGCTGAGATTGTCTTTTCTTACGGCTGTTGTTCGTAAGCATTGTTAGTTCTATTCCAGTTATCAAACGGAGCGGTCATCTGATCAAACCATCTCTCTAGTGATGGAGTTGAGAAATAAAGCTGTTTTAAGATATCAACTTCCTCCGTTTGAATCATCTCCCTAATTCTAAGAAGAATCAACTTTACTAAGATATAACGTAGGCGAGAAGAGAAGTAGAACCAACAATGCTTACGAACAACAGTCGTAAGAAAAGACAATCAATCTTTCACCAAAGCGGAAGATAATAAAGGTGTGTAGCTTGTTACCGGACAGGATAATGCCAAAAATTAATAAAAAAATAAATAAATAAAAAATAGATAAATAAATAAATAAACAAATAAATAAATCCATATATGATTAAAACATTGTTTAGAAACATAATTTCTTGAACCATGTTCAGACAAATTTGTATATATAGGCCAAAATACAGTTGGCAGTGCCAGCACCCATATGACAAAAAAAAACCATATTACAAAATGGAAATGAAGACACTGATGGTCTTTAACAGGAAAGTCCATATTTTTACATGTACAGCAAAAAAATCAAGCTAACTTTACTCTTATAGATGGCAATACAAAAAATTCACATTTTATCAAAGAACTCTTCTACCTCTTATGGGTATTCGTGCTTAACTAGATGCATTAGGCACCTCCGGCACAAGATATTCCAGATAGTCTAGTATTAGCCTACTGCTGTACATTACGTAGTAGATGCAACTAGTGTAAACTTTATATTATTATAATATTACTATTATTGCTTAATAACTCACATATTGTCTTACAATAATCTAAGTAAAATATTTTATTATGACCTGCTTAGTCATATTAAAAGCAGCCATAAGTCTTTTAATTATTTATGCCAATATACCTGCATAATCATTACTGTACTGTAATTGAAAATTACATAAAAGTATTTGATTTTTCAAGTATTTTGGCTCAAGTATAAGTGGATTTATTTTTAACATGAAGTACATTACAATTTTTTTATTTAAGCCCAAGTACAAGTACAAGTATTAAATTTTGTATTTAGACCCAAGCCTGGACTAAAACATATGAAATTTGATTATGTTGGCCACTCTCTCTGGAATTAAACATAAAACAGAAAAGGAAGTCTAGAGCATGGCCGTGACGCTTGTTAGGTATTGCCACTTTAAAATTACTTATACGCAGTTTTATAAAGAGATAATCATTACTATTTTATATGTAGTCATGTTCGAGTAATTTCTGTGACAATTTCGCGTAAGCTTCAATTGTTGTCTAGTCTTTTGGAATAATTATATAAAACCAATAATTGGCAACTAGTGTGTGTGTGTGGAGTTTGCCTGAAATAGAGTGAATGCGAATGGTAACCCGGGAGATTCATGGGGAACCTCAGCATGAAGAAATATTCTTAAAAGGAAAGTGAAAATATTTTTCTTTCAAGGTCTCCCTAAAGCCACCAACTTTAATATAAAAAATACAGATGGAAGGATGTGGGAAAAGATGAGCCCTAAATGCTGTGTGCAATGTTAATGTTTGCAAATGATATCTTGCAAATAGTAGAGAGAAACTGTGGACACTAGTATTATAATTTGAAAGTTCTTGTAAGAGAGGGAAGTTGAGAGTATGCGTGTGCAAGAGTAAGGCTATGAAGGTGGAGGAAAAGATTGAACAATGGCCTTTAATTGGGACGGTAATAGAACAGAAGTGTCAATTCTCACAGGCATTTGATATTAGGTATTTTGATAATAGTGGGATAAGAGGGGTGGGGGGAAGCTGCAGTAGAGATGAAGCCAGGAAGGTATCAGGATGTTTGCAAGAGATTCTGGAGTGTCTATGGTAACCAAAGTTAAAAAGTACAAAGGAATTATTGAACAAACTCTCTCTAACGAAATGAAGTGGGGATTTTGAATGTGAATCAAATGGAAAATGTGGAAGCTATAGATATAAATTGTTTAGATAGCATATGTCACATGGGAAGATACAATAACAGATGTTAAGATATGTGAGTAGAATAATAAAAAAAAATCTGGTATCAGACGACAGATGGAACAATCTTTTTTGACAAAGGAGGAGATGAATATTTAGGAGGGGCTGGAGGGATTGAGTAAAAATTAGTATTCAAAAGAAATGGCTTCAACATCCCGTATACACAAGGTAACGGTAATGCTGAGTTTAGGGGATTCGACTACTGCGCATAAGCCTTCCATGTACATGCACAAATCGTGGGATATTTTTAAAGGTTCCTGCAAGTGTAAATCATATATGGTTGAGCAGTTAAAGTATGATAATAGCAGCAGCAATCGATGTTCTGACTTCCCTTGCCTAAGGGTACAATCGGGCATTTATCCTCTTTCTCGTTCACTTTTTAACTTTTTTTTATGAGAAGTTTGTAGGACACGCCGATGAGAAAGCAGAAGTTGCTTGGTGGATTATCAGGAAAGTGACTTTATCATTACTAATCTTTTCCTACTGAGTATTTTATTTCTGAATCTATCCTGACTGTCCTCCCCCAGTTATTGTGGCAAACCTGTCAGATTTATTTTGCTTTACACGGTTCGCCTAAGGCACTTTTTTCGATGACATTATGATGTTTATTTATATTCTCAACAGACGTTTTGTAAATAATGTAAATACTGTTGCTGTAGGTGGTATTGTTGTTTATTGTCCTGTTGATTGTTACAATGTTACTGTGGTTGAGTCAATTTGCTAACTATTTTACTCAAATATTTGGGGCTTAGGGTCCAATTTTCTTGATCTCCAAAGTTGTGCCTGTAATTACGATTTTATGCTTTTATCTGAGACTTGCAAGAAGAAACAAGTCAAAAGTTGAGTTTTTAATCCCGAGATTTGATGGTCCTGACTTTATTTATCGTCGTAAGATCCCACATGCGCAAGGTATGTCCGTATACACTAAGTCTTGACGACATATTGATCGTCAGAAATATTTGGATTGTAGTTGTCATAAGTTTTTTGTTTTAACATTTTCAGTAGGGTCTGAAATTTTTACATACATACTGTTTAAATTCATACATTCTACATAGGATTCAAAAGCTTCATTCGTTATATGTGGAGATCGTAGTGCAGAGCACAGCGAGTGGCGAAATTCCTATTCCAAAGGTCAACATGGCGGTCTGCTCTTGAGTTCTGTGTATCCTCCGATTTTCTCCAACGAACTGAGGAACCCATTCACATTTCTGGTAGTCGGTTAGACCTCATATTTACAGATATTCCAGCTATTGTGATATCCAAGGTCAGTGAATATATACGGACTTTTGATCATTGTGCATTGAGATGGATATACCTGTCAATCAGAATATTCCTAATTCTACTATTGGAAAAACAGTCTGGCTTCTGAAATCCAGTGCCTCGCTGTCGAATTTCTCAGTTCCAGAGGTCCTTATTCCTCACACCGTGGAACTGCCCCCCAGAAGATGTCAAGAAATTCAATCAAAGATGCAATGCATTACAACCACCTACTATTCTTCTTACATATTGATACATTGTTATCAATCTATTAATTTATTTTTTTTTTTCTTTTTTAATAAGTGTCATTTCTTTCTGTATTTCCCTTTACTTTCTCTCCCTGATGAATACAATATTCCTCTATGGGCTTGTTCCATATGAATAGGTTTCATCCACTGGATAATAATAATAATAATAATAATAATAATAATAATAATAATAATAATAATAATAATAATAATAATAATAATAATAATAATAATAATAAAGAAAATGCCAAACTGGAAAGCCCCAGGTCCCGATGAAGTCCATGGATACTGGCTCAAAAACTTCAATGCCCTACACCCACGAATAGCAGAACAACTCCAGCATTGTATCTCAAATCACCATGCACCCAAATGGATGACCACAGGAAGAACATCCTTAGTACAAAAAGACAAGAGTAAGGGAAATATACCCAGTAACTACAGGCCTATCACCTGCCTACCAATAATGTGGAAGTTACTAACAGGTATCATCAGTGAAAGGCTATACAGCTACCTAGAGGAGACAAAAACCATCCCCCACCAACAGAAAGGCTGCAGAAGGAAGTGTAGGGGCACAAAAGACCAGCTCCTGATAGACAAAATGGTAATGAAGAACAGTAGGAGAAGGAAAACCAACCTAAGCATGGCATGGATAGACTATAAGAAAGCCTTCGACATGATACCACACACATGGCTAATAGAATGCCTGAAAATATATGGGGCTGAGGAAAACACCATCAGCTTCCTCAAAAATACAATGCGCAACTGGAGTACAATGCTTACAAGCTCTGGAATAAGACTAGCAGAGGTTAGTATCAGGAGAGGGATCTTCCAGGGCGACTCATTGTCCCCACTACTCTTCGTAGTAGCCATGATTCCCATGACAAAAGTACTACAGAAGATGGATGCCGGGTACCAACTCAAGAAAAGAGGCAACAGAATCAACCATCTGATGTTCATGGACGACATCAAGCTGTATGGTAAGAGCATCAAGGAAATAGATACCCTAATCCAGACTGTAAGGATTGTATCTGGGGACATCAGGATGGAGTTTGGAATAGAAAAATGCGCCTTAGTCAACATACAAAAAGGCAAAGTAACGAGAACTGAAGGGATAAAGCTACCAGATGGGAGCAACATCAAACACATAGATGAGACAGGATACAAATACCTAGGAATAATGGAAGGAGGGGATATAAAACACCAAGAGATGAAGGACAAGATCAGGAAAGAATATATGCAGAGACTCAAGGCGATACTCAAGTCAAAACTCAACGCTGGAAATATGATAAAAGCCATAAACACATGGGCAGTGCAAGTAATCAGATACAGCGCAGGAATAGTGGAATGGACGAAGGCAGAACTCCGCAGCATAGATCAGAAAACCAGGAAACATATGACAATACACAAAGCACTACACCCAAGAGCAAATACGGACAGACTATACATAACACGAAAGGAAGGAGGGAGAGGACTACTAAGTATAGAGGACTGCGTCAACAACGAAAACAGAGCACTGGGGCAATATGTGAAAACCAGTGAAGACGAGTGGCTCAAGAGTGCATGGGAAGAAGGACTAATAAAAGTAGACGAAGACCCAGAAATATACAGAGACAGGAGAATAACAGACAGAACAGAGGACTGGCACAACAAACCAATGCACGGACAATACATGAGACAGACTAAAGAACTAGCCAGCGATGACACATGGCAATGGCTACAGAGGGGAGAGCTCAAGAAGGAAACTGAAGGAATGATAACAGCGGCACAAGATCAGGCCCTAAGAACCAGATATATCCAAAGAACGATAGACGGAAATAACATCTCTCCCATATGTAGGAAGTGCAATACGAAAAATGAAACCATAAACCACATAGCAAGCGAATGCCCGGCACTTGCACAGAACCAGTACAAAAAGAGGCATGATTCAGTGGCAAAAGCCCTCCACTGGAGCCTGTGCAAGAAACATCAGCTACCTTGCAGTAATAAGTGGTACGAGCACCAACCTGAGGGAGTGATAGAAAACGATCACGCAAAGATCCTCTGGGACTATGGTATCAGAACGGATAGGGTGATACGTGCAAATAGACCAGACGTGACGTTGATTGACAAAGTCAAGAAGAAAGTATCACTCATTGATGTCGCAATACCATGGGACACCAGAGTTGAAGAGAAAGAGAGGGAAAAAATGGATAAGTATCAAGATCTGAAAATAGAAATAAGAAGGATATGGGATATGCCGGTGGAAATCGTACCCATAATCATAGGAGCACTAGGCACGATCCCAAGATCCCTGAAAAGGAATCTAGAAAAACTAGAGGCTGAAGTAGCTCCCGGACTCATGCAGAAGAGTGTGATCCTGGAAACGGCACACATAGTAAGAAAAGTGATGGACTCCTATAAATACCACCCAGTCGAATTGGAGGACTGTGATAGAGCAAAAAAAAATAAAAAATAATAGTAATAATAATAATAATAATAATACAACACACATGGCTAATAGAATGCTTAAACATATATGGGGCAGAGGAAAACACCATCAACTTCCTCAAAAATACAATACGCAACTGAAATAAAGTACTTACAAGCTCTAGGATAAGACTAGGAGAGGTTAACATCAGGAGAGGGTTCTTTCAAGGTGACTCACTGTCCCCACTACCCTTCGTAGTAACCATGATTCCCATGACAAAAGTACTACAGAAGATGGATGCTGGGTACCAACTCAAGAAAGGAGGCAACAAAATTTACCATCTGATATTCATGGACGACATCAAGCTGTAAGGTAAGAGCATAAAGGAAACATACCTTAATCTGGAGTGTAAGACATGGGTTTTCGACCTTTTCCTCCCCAGGTACCCTTTCTAGTATTTGTAATTTCGAAAATGTAATCCCTTTACTTTGTATTACATGGAAAACAAAACGAACTCAGAAAAACTGTACAGAGGGGAAGTAAATGCTTAACTCCTGACATAACCAATAATATTGTAAACAAAGAATTCCATACAAAAATGAAGATATTTTTTTTTATAATTATTTACCTCTGACTATGCAAAATTTGCAAGTTTATGGTACTGAACTGCAAAAACAAAATACATAATTATTATATCAGCCGCAAAGGTAGTTAATGAAATAGCTGAAACTGTTTTCGTTAACTATCCTAGCTGGCCGAGGAGCAGATTTTCCTAAACGACATTGAAGGTCGGCATATAACATTCATTTAAGTGCCATAGGGAGAGCTTACTACTTGACAGACCCTTGGTGTAATCCCTGGGGTATACGTACCCCAGAATGAAAACCCCTGCTGTATGAATTGTATCTGGGGACATCAGGATGGAGTTTGGAATACAAAAATGTTCCTTGGTCAACATACAAAAAGGAAAAATAACGAGGACTGAAGGGATAAAGCTACCATAAAACACCAAGAGATGAAGGACATGATCAGGAAAAAATATATGCAGACTTAAGGCGATACTCAAGTCAAAACTCAACGCTGGAAATATGATGAAAGCCATAAACACATAGCCAGTACCAGTACTCAGATACAGCGTAGTAGTGGAGTTGACGAAGGCTGAACTCCACAACATGGTCAGAGAACTAGGAACACATGACAATACACAAAGGACCACACTCAAGGGCATATACAGTCAGACTATATATATCAGGAAAGCATAGAGGGCTGTGTCAACATCAAGATCAGAGCACTGGGGCAATATCTGAAAACCAGTGAAAACGAGTGGCTAAGGAGTGTATGGGAAGAATTACTAATAAAAGTAGACGAAGGCCCAAAAATACACAGAGATAGAAGGATGACAAACAGTACAGAGGAATGGCACAACAAACCAATGCACGGACAGTACATGAGACAGACTAAAGAACTGGCCAGCGATAAAATATGGAAATAGCTACAGAGGGGAGAACTCAATAGGATGACTGTGATAGACCAATATATATATATATATATATATATATATATATATATATATATATATATATATATATATATATATATATATATATATATGGGATACGACCCTTTCGTCTAAAGCACTTTCGTCTAAAGCACATTCGTCTAAGGCACTTTAGTCTAAAAGCACATTCGTCTATGGTGCTTTGGTCTAAAGAAACTTTGGTCTAAAAGCACTTTGGTCTAAAATACATAAATATATAAAAAGGTAAAAGACAAGTAATATATATATATATATATATATATATATATATATATATATATATATATGTGTGTGTGTGTGTGTGTGTGTGTGTTGTGTGTGTGTGTGTGTGTGTGTGTTTAGAGAAGACATGACGATAATGACGTTCTTCGTACGAACGTGGCTACTGCGTAAATGAGAATGTAGAGTATGGGAAAATATATTTAATAAGATGCTCAACTACTGTAAACATAGGTTTCCAAGAATACTCATAGGTATAATTGGGAGGAGGAAGTGGTGAGAATAATAGGTTGCTAGGTTCCGTAGTTCTGCGGAAGCGCAAAGCCATAGATGCAATGAAATTAAAAGTGATCGAAATATTCACCCAAAAGTTATACTAAATAGGGAAGAGCAAAAGTTTAAACGATTAGATGGAATTAAGTCAAATGATGGTAATGAGAATGAAATCAGAGATGATACAAATAAACAAAATTTATTCTTATAACTGGGAAGGGTTGAAGACACGAAAGTGCAAGATGTGTATGAGAAGCATGCAAAATTTAGGGAGAGGGTCATGGGGACTTTGTGATTATAGGAGATTAAGAAAATAATAGTAGTATTGGGAAATAAAGATCTGACGGAGGTTAATAAAATTGGTGATTGAAAAACTGACGAAACTGTGAAAAAGTCTGAGATGTGTGCAAGAAATATATATATACATATATATATATATATATATATATATATATATATATATATATATATATATATATACGTATATTTATATATACTATATATATATATAGATATATATATATATATATATATATATATATATATGTATATATATATATATATATATATATATATATATATATATATATATATATATATATATATATATATATATATATATATATATATATATATATATATATATATATATATATATATATATATATATATATATATATATATATATAAATAGATACTATATATCTATATACTATATATATATATATATATAATATATCTATACTATATATATATACATATATATAATATATATATATATATATATATATATATATATGTGTGTGTGTGTATTACATAATTTCCTCTAAGCTTCAAATAGCACAAATTAAGATATATATATATATATATATATATATATATATATATATATATATATATATATATATATATATATATATCTTAATTTGTGCTATTTGAAGCCTAGTGGAAATTATGTAATTTCTTAAAACTGGTCCTAAATGCTAGCGAAATAGCGGAAAATATTCTTAAATGAATATTCAACAGATGATCTCAATACTTAATATATCAAGAGTGCTAAATTTTGAGGTGATTTAACAAGTAAAAATTCTTATTTACCTTTCGGTTCATTTTTTTGTAACAATTGTCAATAACCAGAATTCAAGACCCTTAATATTTGTTTTAGATGATAATAGGGTTTAACACTACCATCGGAGCACATGGGGAAAATGTTTTCCTAATGTATCGCATGCATAAACAACTTTCTTAAACGAAAACAGTGTTATCATAGTAAGAAATAAGGTAATTAGAAAGTAATATAAAACGTTCAATAACTTTGAAATAAAATTTTCTGGAAGCATCCGATATTAAGAAAGCATACAGATTTTCCAACTCTGCCTGCTAACTTTTTTTCCATTCACATGTACATTGTGTATTTATTGGTAGATTTTCATTGACGCTTTCATCACTACTTTCAAAGATCATCCTCAATAATGAATGATTTTTGACTGACTTTGCAGTGTTTCTCTTGTCAAGACAAAACTCAGAGATCTTACAGAACGAGCGACAGACAGACAGACAGATTTGTTGTTTTCATCTTTAAATGACTGATACCAATAAAGATGATATAGAAATAGTTAAGCAAAATTATTATATTGTTACACTTAATTTGTTTTTTGCTTAAAAACTTTTTTTTTTCCGAAGAAGACTTGTTTTAGACCGTGAAATTATGAAGTAATCAAATGATGAAAAAATAAAATGTAAAAAATTTTCATTTGATTATAATGAATCGCATATTCTTTTAAAGAAAGCTCTTTTAGCATAGGATGAGATGTGGCTGGCAAATCCGCCCAGATACGCCCACTGAATAATTTCATCTCCATGAATGTCTATAAGGTACATTTCCTCCCCTCCTTTATTAATCCTCCAAGAACACTCAGACATTAAAGTGAACCTTCTTCATTTTGTCGGTGTGTTTGTCTAACCTAGCCATAGGTCAGTTATTAAAATTATTATTTTTATTATTAACTGTAATGATTATGAGTAATATATTTTTTTCTTATTTTACACATTTTCATAAATATTTCCGTGTTTCTCCAAGTTGATGATAAATAAACTTGAGAAAGAGAATTACATTAAAGGAATAATAATGACAATAAAAATGAGCCTAGTAAAACGTAACTGACCCCTGAACTTTTATTATGAACCCCGAAAAATAAATGATTTGATAAACAATAATAATAAACCTCACAGAAGAACATTCTCAGATATTAAGCATATTACCAATATTAACAAAAAAGAGTTTTATAATCATCAATTAAAGTACCAGTAGTTAAACAGACATAATAATGACTTATGAAAACAATAAAGAATGATAATGACTGGATGCACATGTAAAATTGAAACCATAAAGCTTTATGACAATTAGTTAATTAAGCACGAATGAAAAACTCTAATACAACGATTCATGAAAAGAAAACTACAAGCAATACAATATAACCAAAATAGAATAAACCCACTGCACTTGATGAAAGCTCTATCGACACAAACGCTTTGGTGACTAAAGACAGTTCACGATATTACGAAATGAAATCAAAAATATTTCTCGTCCACGCAAGTTCGGTCTTTTAATGGTAATCTGATACCTGGTCGGTTAGAGGAAAGATTAAATGATGTTATCCACAATAATACGATATTCTCTTTCCATGAAACTTACTCCACTTTTGAGGCGTAATACCTCTTGGTTATTAATATATTTACTTTTCTAATGCGGAAGATTTTAGAAATTTTAAGTACTAAATAAACTATAGATTTCTGACTCGATCATGTACAGCACCTTAACAAGTTATGGAATCAATAATTTTTGTTTTTTTTTTATCTCCCAAAATATATTTTTGGGCAAGTAAGGCTAAAAGAATTTCTATAAAAGTATTTTCAATGACAAAAAACGTTGTTTATTGTTATTAAATTCACTGCTTTAGATACGATTACTGAATGTTGGTTTATTCTGCGTCCGGTGCTGTAGTGGGGCTATTAAGGAAACCCGTGCCGCCTGAACAGATGCTCACAATTTAGCAATAGTGACCGAGGGGTAAACTTATGACTCATTATTATCTAGTAATAGTGTTCATAACCAGTGGATGTCTTGGTAATGGCTTCCAGGAGTAAGCTGCGTATAAATCGCAATCCTTTTTGTTACTGTTTACTCATCTCAGTTTTAGATTTTGATAAGATCCCCCTTTTCCATATATTATGAAATTTTTTTTTTATGAAGTTTCAGTAGGTGAGAGAACATCGAATACATC
>NC_061110.1:70630553-70638053 GCF_015104395.2 Macrobrachium nipponense | reverse complement strand
GTCCAATACGAGGCAACAGTCGACAATTCATGTGTCCTTGAAATCTTAACCATCCAAAGGACATGAGTTACGCTGTGGCTGACTGCGAAAGTTAGGAGAATAGGGTGAGGGCTTCATTGTACGAAGGAAGGGACTGCGGAATAACTAGGAGAGACAAGCAATTTTGAAGGCTAGAGAGGCGCAGGTAAAAGGTTCATATTTACTTGCTTTTGATACCTTAATACCAAGCTTGTGTTACGTTTTTGTCTGATTTCTGTTTGTGTTCTTGTCAGCAAATAACATATTCCTTTAGTTGAAAAAAATTAAGATTTTTCTTTTTGAAACATTTGAAGTTACAGATGATGATTTGCGTATTTGATGAAAGAATGTTTGTGAATTTATGGAGTGAGTTGGAAAGGATTCATATCAATCAAATTATGATGTACATACTTTTTATTAGACGAACAATTCAGTCATATTTTATTGCAGGGCTAGCTTGTGTCTCTGCCGATGATCTATTCTTTCATTAGTTTAGCATTTGGCTGCTTAGGTAAATCCTTTTTGCCAGCATAATCTGGGTCCAGTTGAAATTCTACGGATCTTGCAAATAAGATTATTACTACTGCGAAACTTCTGCATCTGTGTAGTATGGAGCAATGCAATTTCCTCGTACACTCTTCTCATGCTTTGTGGTATATGCAATGTGAATATTTCATTTTACAGATTTGCACAAAAAGGGTAAAATTGTTCAACGATATTCTATCTATGGGCTTAGGAAAGTCTTGTACTATAACAAGCACGTTTTTATTTTAAGAATTTCAAATCTTTTGTTTCTTTTGGAGGTGTCTTTACTTTCGTATTGTAAATGAATTTGAGGTAACTTAGAGTTTTCGTAGTGAAAATGACTCTAAGGATTCTGGCAACTATTTCTGAAATGCTTTTAATCATAAACAGTTCGGTAGTCTTCAATCTCCAAAGTGTTGAAATGACTGCGTCCAACATACTCTCACGGGTTAACATATTTTTCCATGAATTTCCGAAATCGATCGATAGGTTTACTGTTGCATTATTTTCCCTGTCAGCTCGTTAACTCTTGAAATCCATATAAACTGATCCTGTGAGCTTTCGCCACAGCAAAAGCTGGAAAAGCGCTCATTTGCCGGATTTTCACGTTAGGTGTGAATTTGTAATAAAGGATTTCCTGTTGATTGTTTGCGTTTGTGATATGTCATTATTACATACAATTTCTTTGTCTGTCAACATACGTTCATATTGTTTCTATAGAGAAGTGGTTCTTGACCTTATTATTACCACGCCCCTTCTAAGGGTTGGTCCTTCCCTCCACGCCCGTTGCATCTATGAGGAAAAAAAAACGATATAAAAAGAGAGAGAGAAAGGGGCTGTTTTTATTCTTTTGGGAATGATCTAGTGAGGTACTTGAAACGTCTTCTTAGCGACTCTTGTTAGGAGATTAACGAATATAATTAGATTTTTTTTTCTTTAGGGCTCGCGCCCCCTTTGGAAATTGGTGACGTCGCACTAAGGAGGCGCGACCCCCAGGTGGAGAACCACTGCTATAGATGTTAGGCTAGCATATGCTAATCGATTATTTTTTTCGAATTATACTTCGTATTCTATTGATCAATTTTCCGATTAACATTTTCAAGTCTGTTACCTGATATATATATTATATCCAGAGGCATAAGTAAGGATAACCGATGCTATTTTCCTGATCTATATAGATCCCATACAGCCCTGCCGCTGCGTTATGCTAAGCTAACTGGTTGTTATTACAAATAACAAAGTTCGTTTAACATTGTAATATTATTTCCAGAGAGCTAAGCAAGGGTAACTCATGCCAAGCGACTAACAAAACACAGATTGCCGTGTTGCTAGTCTCTGTCTATATATATGTATATATATATATATATATATATATATATATATATATATGTGATATATATATATATATATATATATATATATATATATATATATATATATATATATATATATGCCAGTAGGAAGCCGAAACTTTAGCATATCTACCTCTAAATTTGAATCCATCACTAACGTCCCCGGATTACAAATCTCATCATCAAGGCTAAAAACCAAGAAAATATGAATTCATACATCACAGGTAAGACTAAGATAGACTATAATAGTGAAACTTTGTTTTAAAAAGTAATGAGCTTAACATTTAACATAAAAGTAGAAGGGAAATTAATGAAACATAAAGTTATCTACAATACTCGTATTAACACTAACCTTTCAAAAAAACCTGAAAAGTAGTCCGAGACCGCAAAAATCAATTGGACTTCAAAGAAATGAACATATATCATTTACAAAGACAAACGAAGAACTGTATAAAACATTCTACTTGAATTGTAAATATAAACACCTGTATGCATTTACAAAAATTTAAATAAAAAAATAAGGGGAGAAATTCTTTACTCTTATATGCCATTTTCGTCTTACGCCTAGGTACGGATTTTATTTCTCTGCTTTTTAACCCTGATAATGTATTCCCGATACATTTGTAATGGAAATAGATTTATAACTAGATATGCTAAAGTTTCTGCTGGCCATCTCGTTCATATTTAAGATTCTCTTTGGTAGAAGCGAAAATGCCGTGCATCATTTATATATATATATATATATATATATATATATATATAGATATATATATATATATATATATATATATATATATATATATATATATATATATATATATATATATATATATATATATATATACATATATATATATATATATATATATATATATATATATATATATATTATATATATATATATATATTATATATATATATATATATATATATATATATATATATATAATATATATATATATATATATATATATATATATATATATATATATATATATATATATATATATCGTACACTCCAATGTAGCACGAAGGAACACGTACTTGAGAATATCCTTAAATCCACGGTTGAAAGGTAAGTGAAACAGGGATTTGGAAGAAGTACTTTCGTAGTATATTCTACATTTTCAAGTTCACACAGAATATAATAGAAGTTGACAGACCTTCATATACAAAAAACAGAAAGAAGGGTCGGGGTTACAGTTTGTTAATCTGGGCGGCGCGTTCTTTATCTTAATCAATGTTTTCTGTGTAAAGAAGGAATTCATTTCTTCTTATACTTGTTTCCTTTCAATACTCCATTTTAATAGGTACTTTACCACTGAATACAAAAACATTAGTTACAATAAAATGTAACTTTCTCTTTAGAAAATAAGATTTGCGTGATAAGCAGTATCTCCCTATAAAATTGCGCTCTTATTGTGTTGTGCATTAACATTTCATTTCTTATATTCACATTCAAGAAGCATAATGTTTTATGAAAAATAATTGCCTGAAAATCTTGAAGCTAAAAGATGGTTAATAATCGACTTGATCCCCGTGCAAATTTTCGGCAATATAAATTAAAGTAATTTGTCAATACTGTATCTTAAACTATTTTAGGATGTTCATTATTATTATTAGATTTCTGCAAATGAAAACTATTGACATGGAACAAGCACACATTGACTTGAAATTCAAGCTTCCAAAGAATGCTGGTTTCAACCTTCCACCGCAGACTACACACTACAGCAGTAACTAATCAGGATACAGAGACAGTGACTATTCATCCCCCTAGAGGAGGCGCGAACCCTCGACATTTGAGCAGTATGTCACGACACTAGCGACCATACCAACGAACCAGTAATGCATAGTTTCAAAAAAAAAAAAGGGGTAGTATCTGGCAAACTATCTTTGAAATTAAGTGGAGAGAGAGAGAGAGAGATGAACTATAGACAAGAAATAGAAACTGGTCTTGTCAATTGTTGTGTTATTAACATGCTAGCGACATTTGTTAAAGGGTGCCAAAGTAGGCCTTCATGCTCGACAATCAAATGTTGAAGGTTACATATTCAGTGTTAAATCTTGAACATGGCAGAGAGAAGATCATGTTATCATATTTAATGTAACGAGGAACTTACCTTTGATATATCATGTCATCGCAAGGTGGAAGTAATTTTATAAGAAGTTATGACAGATTATGACAGTAAATATTTGGGCTTTTTATAGTCCCAACAGAAAAAAAAAAGTATATCTTAGTTTTACCAGACCACTGAGCTGATTAACAGCTCTCCTAGGGCTGGCCCGAAGGATTAGATATTTTCTACGTGGCTAGGAACCAATTGGTCACCTAGCAACGGGACCTACAGCTTATTGTGGGATCCGAACCACACTATATCGAGAAATGAATTTCTATCACCAGAAATAAATTCCACTGACTCCGCGTTGGCAGAGCCCGGAATCAAACTTCGGATCACCGGACTGGCAGCCGGGCTCGAAAACCACTCATTCAGCGAGGAACTAGTCTCAAAAGAAACGGATATAATTCATAATTTTATCAGTCCCAACAGAAAGGGATATAATTATGAATCCTAATGAAACTGGTAACACGAAAGATTTTTCTGACTGTACATAGTTGTCATAGAAAGTTTTTTTAATATCATTATATTACTATTATTATCAGATGTAGAGATGAAGAATTTCGTTGTTCGCCGTCGAATCTACATCACATTTTTGTTCTTGCACATTAGACTCTACTACTACCATTACTGCTACTGCCAGTTAGTAATGATAATATTGAGAACAGTACCTAAGTGCTGGTAACAATAAATTTGTTTTATGTAAAGTGTCTTCACAGGTAGTTATGGTCATCCACCTAGTCATACAGGTATTTTCTTTTATAGATAAACATTATATTATCCTCTATTGCTGCTATCATCCTTGTTTATCTATGTGACTTGAGGCCAGTCAAAGAAGTCTTACTTACAAACAGCTGAATTGTCACATGGATTCCTGTCGCCGCAAAACACCTTTCTATTCATCGCCTTTTTCCCTTCATTCCTTTTGGCCGAGGATCGGCACAAACAAATTCTTATCTCCATCACCGCTAATGACATGCCACAAGTCTGCGAACGTTTTTCAGGGAGAGTAATTTCCTTATATAGCAGCGTAATTAGACCCCACGGCCTAATTCATCATTTTCTCAACAACCTAATTTTCCATTCAGTATCGTGTCTGGCCACTGTGAGAGGTGGAGGGAATCGCATATGAAAAGCGTTAATAAGGTCATTAGTTATTCATAGACTCTGAATGGAATCGTAATGAAACCAGACTCTTAAACGGATGCTCAAGGATATTTTAGTCATAACGCGCGAAATATTTGTTATTCATAAAAGTGTACACACACACACACACACACACACCACACACACACACACACACACACATATATATATATATATAATATATATATATATATAATATATATATATAATTAAAAAAAAAAAATAATAATAATATATATAATAATATCCATATACATATATATATATATATATATGTGTGTGTGTGTGTGTGTGTGTGTGTGTGTGTGTATAATTACTTTATCTTCGAGATAACTTGAGAGAGATATCAAAAGCTATTAAGTGCTTCCTCTCAGAATTTGAACCTGTTTCCTTTGGCTTAGTTAGGTACAGTACATGTAAAACAAGGGTTTTCAACCTGGGGTACGCGTACACCAGGTGGTACGCCAAGGGTGGTACGCTCGCCACGGATTATTAGGGTTAAGGGCCTGGCCGCCCACTTGCTGTCAGGCAGGTCACCTCTGCTGTAGTTCAGATAGCAAGCTTATAAGAATGGACTGCCTTTCCTCACTGCCAAATGAAATAGACAGATACTTTCATGATGTGTCTGAAGGAAACCTAAAACTAATTAAAGACCCTTTTCATGCAGATGTAGCTTTTGTTCATGATGCTATTAAAGGAGAGTTTATTAAACTTGTGAATGGCTCCAGTGCTTGCGATCTCTTCGAGAAAAAGTCTTTGGTCAGGTTCTGGTGTAAAATGTCCAAATCATATGTGAAGCTGGGTTTTCTAGCTTACTTGTCATAAAATCAGAGTTAAGGTCTCGAATGAATGTGAAACCCGGCCTTAGATGTGCTTTAGCAAAAACTGCTCCTCGGCACACTAGTCTAGTTGATGAAAAGCAGTTGAGCAATCTCATTAACCCACTTTGGTGCTGCTGTGATAATAATGTATTTTATTTTTGCAGCTCAGTACCATAATCTTGATCATTTACTGAATAGAAAACAGTAAATAATTATAATAAAAATTTTCTTTATTTTTAATGGAATTCTTTGTGCTTATATCAGGAGAGTTATGTACTTACTTCCCTTCAGCACAGTGCTTGCAAATATACACAACGGAGTTCTTTCTGGCATTATTTTGCTTACTTTTTACGAATTGGAGCGGGTACTTCACTGACATTAAAGACACCCGAAAGGGAACGTGGTGAAAAAAAGGTTGAAAACCCCTGATGGAAAAGCTAGCCCATTTATCATGTCGGCTATCAAGCTATCTCGCTCTTGATAGCCGATTGGATAAGTCGATTGCCTATCACTGGATCTTGGTGTTTTATGGAATCTTCAAGAGTGTTCGCTACCGTTGTAATGTTATTTAGTTGACAGCCAAGTGCTTTAGGGTAATAAAAATAATTTTAATGTGTGGCTTTATACTTTTTGCCCCTGTTTCATTTCAACTTTACATTATATTTCTGTTATTCGTAGTGTTCTTCTTACGCCATTTGGACATTTCACTTGCAATGTATACGATAACAGTTTTTTACGTTAAATTACGCTAATATTAGATTTTTATTTGCAAATAATATAACTGTGACCTTGACTTTAACGTAATCATGGAGGATTATGATGTTGATAAGGTTTAATCTGACCCCTTTTACTGAACTTGATTCTATATTGATACATTAAAAGTGGAACTAATAGGGATTGCTGAAAAAGTACTACTTTATTTTAAACTAAGTATGAAGAAGAATTTCATTTTTGATAGGATTATACTGAGCCTTGTGATCCCATGAAGTATAGGAAAAACAACTCTAAAGATTTTAGCTGTGGAAAAGTTAAGTATATCTTAGTTTTACCAGACCACTGCGCTGATTAACAGCTCTCCTAGGGATGGCCCAAAGGATTAGATATAGTTTTACGTGACTAGGGACGAATTTGTTACCTAGCAACGGCACCCACAGCTTATTGTGGGATCCGAACCACATTGTATCGAGAAATGAATTTCTATCACCCGAAATAAATTCCTCTGGTTCCGCTTTGGCCAAGCCGAGAATCGAACTTCGGACCACCAGAATGGTAGCCGAGCGCGAAATGCACTCGGCCAACGTGGAACTTTTCTATCTGTGGGGAGTCACAAACTTAAGCTTAAGTTGTAATTCGCAAGGGTAGCTTTAGAAAGAGAGAAAGCCCACTTAGCTCGCCAGTATGAATAGGGTTAGTTCAGATTTCATCCCTAGGCAACAAAGACAGAAATTTGGAATAAAAAGGGAAAGACTACATCTTGAAGCCGAAATGGCCATTAAAGTATGATCTGATTCAAGATAGTAT
>NC_061110.1:70608053-70625553 GCF_015104395.2 Macrobrachium nipponense | reverse complement strand
TCTCCCTATAAAATTGCGTTCTTATTTAATAAAAAATTACTTAATCAACTTGTGTTGTGCATTAACATTTTATTTCTTATATTCACATTCAAGAAGCGTAATGTTTTATGAAAAATAATTGCCTGAAAATCTTGAAGCTAAAAGATGGTTAATAATCGACTTGATCCCCGTGCAAATTTTCGGCAATATAAATTAAAGTAACTTGTCAATACTGTATCTTAAACTATTTTAGGATGTTCATTATTATTATTAGATTTCGGCAGATGAAAACTATTTACAGGGAACAAGCACACAGAGACCATTGACTTGAAATTCATGCTTCCAAAGAATAATGGTTTCAACCTTCCTCCGCAGACTACACACTACAGCAGTAACTAATCAGGATACAGAGGCAGTGACTATTCATCGCCCTGGAGGAGGCGCGAACCCTCGACATTTGAGCAGTATGTCACGACACTAGCGACCATACCAACGGACCAGTAATGCATAGTTTCAAACAAAAAAAGGGGGTAGTATCTGGCAAACTATCTTTGAAATTAAATGGAGAGAGAGAGAGAGAGAGAGAGAGAGAGAGAGAGAGAGAGAGAGAGATGAACAATAGACTATAGATAGAAGCTGGTCTTGCCAATTGTGTTATTAACATGCTAGCGACATTTGTTAAAGGGTGCCAAAGTAGGACTTCATGCTCGACAATCAAAAGTTGAAAGTTACATATTCAGTGTTAAATCTTGAACATGGCCGAGAGAAGATCATCTTATCATATTTAATGTAACGAGGAACTTACCTTTGATATATCATGTCATCGCAAAGTGGAAGTAATTATATAAGAAGTTATGACAGATTATGGCAGTAAATATTTGGGCTGTTTATAGTCCCAACAGAAAAAAAAAAAGTATATCTTAGTTTTACCAGACCACTGAGCTGATTAACAGCTCTCCTAGGGCTGGCTCGAAGGATTAGATATTTTCTACGTGGCTAGGAACCAATTGGTCACCTAGCAACGGGACCTATAGCTTATTGTGGGATCCGAACCACACTATATCGAGAAATGAATTTCCATCACCAGAAATAAATTTCGCTGACTCCGCGTAGGCAGAGCCGGAAATCGAACTTCGGATCACCGGACTGGCAGCCGGGCTCGAACAGCGAGGAACTAGTTTCAATAGAAACGGATATAATTCATAATTATATCAGTCCCAACAGAAACGGATATAATTATGAATCCTAATGAAACTGGTAACACGAAAGATTTTTCTGACTGTACATAGTTGTCATAGAAAGTTTTTTTTTTTTTTTATTATCATTATATTATTATTATTATCAGATGTAGAGATGAAGAATTTCGTTGTTCGCCGTCGAATCTACATCACGTTTTTGTTCTTTCACATTAGACTCTACTACTACCATTACTACTACTGCGGCACTGTCAGTTAGTAATGATAATATTGAGAACAGTACTTAAGTGCTGGTAACAATAAATTTCTTTTATGTAAAGTGTCTTCACAGGTAGTTATGGTCATCCACCTAATCATACAGGTATTTTCTTTTATAGATAAACATTATAATATCCTCTATTGCTGCTATCATCCTAGTTCATCTATGTGACTTGAGGCCAGTCAAAGAAGTCTTACTTACAAACAGCTGAATTGTCACATGGATTCCTGCCGCAGAATACCTTTCTATTCATCGCCTTTTTCCCTTCTTTCCTTTTGGCCGAGGATCGGCACAAACAAAATCTTATCTCCATCACCACTAATGACATGCCAAGAGTCTGCGAACGTTTTTCAGGGAGAGTAATTTCCTTATATAGCAGCGTAATTAGACCCCCACGGCCTAATTTCATCCATTTTCTCAACAACCTAATTTTCCATTCAGTATCGTGTCTGGCCACTGTGAGAGGTGGAGGGAAATCGCATATGAAAAGCGTTAACTAAGGTCATTAGTTATTCATAGACTCTGAATGGAATCGTAATGAAACCAGACTCTTAAACGGATGCTCAAGGATATTTTTGTCATAACGCGCGAAATATTTGTTATTCATAAAAGTGTACGCACACACACACAGACACACAGACCACACACACATATATATATTATATATATATATATATATATATATATATAGATATATAATATATATATATATATGTATATATATATAGAATATATATATATCTATATATAATATATATATAACATATATATTATCTCGCGACTGATGTACGCTTGCATTGTGGTTTCCACTTCTCGTTCTCGTCTGAGTGGCACCAATGTAGATTTTAGTTTCTTCTTCAGTATAGGGGAGATGACTCAAACTTCTTAAGTTAACTTCAACAACTTTATTACAAACTCCATCACAGGAGTATAGGAAGAGTTAGTCGGAATGACTGCTATGTTGGAGGAGAAGTACTGAACTACTCTACAAAGTCTTTCACATCGATAGCTGATAATAGCTATCTCAGCATATACAAAATACTAATATGTGACTCGGAAGTCACGTGTTTCCTCTACAGGTGATAGGTCACCAGCTTCTCATAGGAAGGCGCTGTGACCTGTTTACAAGATATGACAATGTTGGCACAGGCAAATGCAAACCAGGCCACTGCAAGCATCGCATGGCATGGTCTAGTTTACGTCCTGTTATTGAACATTTATCACGCTCCTATCTCCCCTGTGACCTTTGGGTCATGGGCTTATTTACAGATATGGAAAATATCTGTTATTAAAATGTATTCATTACACACACACACACACACACACACACACATATATATATATATATATATATATAAATATATATATTATATATGTGTGTCGTGTGTGTGTGTGTGTGTGTGTATGTATGTATATAATTACTTTATCTTCGAGATAACTTGAGAGATATATCAAAAGCTATTAAGTGCATCCTCACAGAATTTGAACCTGTTTCCTTTGGCTTAGTTAGGTACAGTACATGTAAAACAAGGGTTTTCAACCTGGGATACGCGTACACCAGGTGGTACGCCAAGGGTGGCTACGCTCGCCACGGATTATTAGGGTTAAGGACCTGGCCGCCCACTTGCTGTCAGGCAGGTCACCTCTGCTGTAGTTCAGATAGCAAGGTTATAAGAATGGACTGCCTTTCCTCACTGCCAAATGAAATAGACAGATACTTTCATGATGTGTCTGAAGGAAACCTAAAACTAATTAAAGACCCTTTTTGTTCATGATGCTATTAAAGAAGAGTTTATTGAACTTATGAATGGCTCCAATGCTTGCGATCTCTTCGAGAAAAAGCCTTTGGTCAGGTTCTGGTGTAAGATGTCCAAATCATATGTGAAGCTGGGTTTTCTAGCTTACTTGTCATAAAATCAGAGCTAAGGTCTCGAATGAATGTGGAACTCGGCCTTCGATGTGCTTTAGCAAAAACTGCTCCTCGGCTCACTAGTCTAGTTGATGAAAAGCAGTTAAGCAATCTCATTAACCCACTTTGGTGCTGATGTGATAATAAAGTATTTCATTTTTGCAGCTCAGTACCATAATCTTGAATATGTACTAAATAGAAAAAGGTACATAATTATACTAAAAATTTTCGTTATTTTCAATGTAATTCTTTGTGTTTACAATAATACTGGTTATATCAGGAGAGTTATGTACTTACTTCCCTTCAGCACAGTACTTGCAAATATACAAATCGGAGTTCTTTCTGGCATTATTTTGCTTTCTTTTTACGAATTGGAGGGGGGCACTTTACTGACATTGAATACACCCGAAAGGGTACGTGGTGAAAAAAAGGTTGAAACCCCTTGATGGAAAAGCTAGCCCACTTATCATGTCGGCTATCAAGCTATCTCGCTCTTGATAGCCGAATGGATAAGTCGTTTGCCTATCACTGTATCTTGGTGTTTTATGGAATCTTCAAGAGTATTCGCTACCGTTGTAATGTTATCTAGTTGACAGCCAAGTGCTTTAGGGTAATAAAAATAATTTTTCTGTGTGGCTTTATACTTTTTGCCCCTGTTTCATTTCAACTTTACATTATATTTTTGTTATTCGCAGAGTTCTTCTTACGCCATTTGGACATTTCACTTGCAATGTATACAATAACAGTTTTTTATTTTAAATTACGCTAATATTAGGTTTTCATTTGCAAATAATATAACTGCGACCTTGACTTTAACGTAGTCTTGGAGGATTATGATGTTGATAAGGTTTAATCTAATCCCTTTTACTGAACTTGATTCTATATTTGATACATTAAAAGTGGAACTAATAGGGATTGCTGAAAAAGTACTACTTTATTTTAAACTAAGTATGAAGAAGAATTTCATTTTTGATAGGATTATACTGAGCCTTGTGATCCCATGAAGTATAGGAAAAACAGCTCTAAAGATTTTAGCTGTGGAAAAGTTAAGTATATCTTAGTTTTACCAGACCACTGCGCTGATTAACAGCTCTCCTAGGGCTGGCCCGAAGGATTAGATATATTTTTACGTGACTAGGAACGAATTGGTTACCTAGCAACGGGACCTACAGCGTATTGTGGGATCCGAACCACATTGTATCGAGAAATTAATATCTATCACCCGAAATAAATTCCTCTGGTTCCGCGCTGGCCAAGCCGAGAATCGAACTTCGGACCACCAGAATGGTAGCCGAGCGCGAAATGCACTCGGCCAACGTGAAACTTTTCTATCTGTGGGGAGTCACAAACTTAAGCTTCTGTTGTAATTCGCAAGAGTTGCTTTAGAAAGAGAGAAAGCCCACTTAGCTCGCCAGGATGAATAGGGTTAGTTCAGATTTCATCCCTAGGCAACAAAGACAAAAATTTGGAATAAAAAGGGAAAGACTACATCTTGAAGCCGAAATGGCCATTAGGAAAAGCTAAAAGAGCTAAAAGAGCAAGTAGGAAAAGCTAAAAGAGCTACGGCAAGTAGTGGAATATTTGATCTGATTTAAGATAGTATGTTGGTAACTAGTTTCACAAAATATGATCCTAATGAATATATTATTATTATTTTTTTAGGAAACTTCTCAGTATTCCTATATATATATATATATATATATATATATATATATATATATATATATATATATATATATATATATAGATATCACATCACCGTGATTCATATACATACATCGAGCTACAAATGTCCTTTAATATCCAATTCGCTCTACCTCGGAATTAATATATTTTCATATATGTTAACAGAATGGGAATTTTTTAGTTGATGATAATTTCGTCCTCTCGTGGGTTCGAACCAGCGCCCAGCCGACAGAGTACAAATCAGAACTTCAGTGACTGGTTCGAACCCACGAGAGGACGAAATCATTATCAATAAAAAAATTCCCCTTCGGTTAACATATATGAAAATATATTAATTCCGAGGTAGTGCGAACTGGTTATTATAGGACCACCTCTTACGAGGTCAAAATGACACTCGTTTAAACAATGAAAAAAACTCTTAAACTGGTAACCTGACCTACCTTTCATGTTGAGTACCATCCCTGAAGTTAGCTGAAAATCAAAGTAACAAACTCTAAGCTGATTAAAACTCCCGCTGTTACAAAAATATATTTTTATTTCCCAAAATTAGCTAACATGAAAATGAAATAAAATGGGTTAAGAATAACTAAAAAAAAAAAGAACGTTAAACTATCATATTCTTCCCAAAATCATATTTAAGTATCCCCTTTTATCTATTTCTTTCCAAACACTCAGTTTATCAAAGTCAAAAACACGTCTAGAGACTTCGAATCCATCTGGAAATGAGAATATAGTTATCAGACAATTAAACATTAAAGTTCGTCAATAAAATGTGTGTCACATCGCACTTCCCTTTCTCTAGAACCAAATAGAATTTCATTTCACTTTTGCCTGTTCCAACGGACCTCCAACGCCTCTTCCGCACCGAAATCACTACTGTCCACTTTGACAGTTGGCCATCTAATTCCTCCATTATTTAACATACCAGAGATTATATGTCATTTTCTGAGATTCGTATTACGAACACACATCCACTAACAGATGCTACTTACTCGATAAAAACATTCCAGATTAACTCATGTCTTTGGAATGACTCAATCGTGCCACATGCATGTTTCCTATTTGTCTTTTCAATCTCAGCATCTCCGAGGAATCCAGCGTTTTGCATCTCTCTCTAACCGGCAAGAGCTAAGGGTATAGCTAAGATATATATATATATATATATATATATATATATATATATATATATATATATATAATATATATATATATATATATATATATATACATATATAAGTTATATGTATATATTATATATATATATATATATATATTATAATATATATATATATATATATATATATGTACATATATATACTATATATATATATATATATATATATATATATATATATATATATATATATATATATATATATATATTATATATATTATCATATATATATATGATATGTGTGTGTGTGTGTGTGTGTACATTTATATATATATATATATATATATATATATATATATATATATATATATATATTATATATATATATATATATATATATATATATATATATATATATATATATATATATATGATATATATATGTATATATATATATATATATATATATATATATTATATGTGTGTGTGTGTACAATTATATAATATATAATATATAGATATATATATATATATATAATATATATATATATATATATATATATATATATAATACTCGAGCTACAATGTCCTTTAACATCTAATTCGCTCTACCTCAGAATTAATATATTTTCATATATGCTTAACCGAAGGGGAATTTTTTTAATCAATAATAGACTTGCCTGGACCGGGGCGCGAACCCACGGAGCCTTTCAAATCCAGGAACGTCAGTGAAGCTTTAACTACTACACCACCGCAAGAGCCTCTTGCGGTGGTGTAGTAGGTAAAGCTTCACTGACGTTCCTGATTTGAAAGGCTCCGTGGGTTCGCGCCCCGGTCCCAGGGCAAGTCTATTATCGAGAAAAAAATTCCCCTTCGGTTAAGCATATATGAAGATATATTAATTCGAGGTAGAGCGAATTAGATATTAAAGGACAGTGTAGCTCGATATATGTATATGAATCACGGAAATGTGATATGACATATATATATATATATATATATATATATATATATATATATATATATATATATATATATACATTTTCTTCGGTAATATATTATGGTCTACCTTGCCAAAAGCTTTTGCAAAATGTAGGTAAACCACAATTGTTTCTTTTTCGTTTATATTATTTTTATATATGTTCTCATGGTGGACTAACAGTTGTGTATGTGTACTTTTTCTGGGTATAAAACCATGTTGTCCTATATTAAAAAATTATTTTTCATTTAATGTTTCATTATATATTTCTTCATTACCCTTTCATACCTTTCATAAAGTGTGATGTTAGACTCACAGGCCTATAATTACTTGCCTCTAGTCTTGGTCAACTTTTGAAATTAGGGGTAATATATGCTAATTTATGTTCATCATAAATCTTGCCTGTATCTACATTTTGTCTTAATAATACTGCAAGCGGTTTTGCAATAGAATGAACTACTTTCTTTAACAAAATGGCCGGGACGCTCTCTGGTCCGGCTGCTGAACCATTTTTAATTTCATTAATAACCTGCACAATATCAGCTTCGTTAATATCTATGGCCGATAAATATTCACTATTTCCATCTCTTATTTGTGTATCATTATCTTCTTTATCAGTTCTAGGTGTATATATCTTTCTGCTAATATGTTACATATTTCCTTTTTTTCATTCATTAATCACCCTTCATTTCTTAGAGAGCCTATTTCTACTCTTCTTTTATTCATCTTTTTTGCATATGAGTAAAATGGGGTTTTGCTCTATATTTTCTAGGGACTTTTCTTCTACGTCCCGTTTATCATTTTCTTTTGATTGTATAATCTTTTGTTCTGCATTTTCTATCTTACTTTTTAGTTCCATCACTTTCCAAGCATTCTTTTTTGCAAGAATTTTTTTCCACTTTCTGATTTTCTGGAACAAGAGCCTTCTGTCTCTGGGTATGCATAACTGATGTTTAGCTTTCTTCTTCAGTATTTACTTATCCACTATTTACTCTAATATTTTATATAATATATACGTATTTACCTGTATATTACCACGTACGAATATGTTTTCCCAGTCTTTGTTTAATTCTTCATTTATTTCTGACCATTTTAAATTCTTTCAATAGAAATTGTATTTTCCATATCCTTCCCACTTTTTCCTCTCTTGCTTATCTCTTCATTTGCTTTGGAACAGACTGTTAATTCTATGACATTACGGTCTAAAATACTCGTTTTATACGTTATTATTTCTTTAACATAATTCACCTCGTTCACAAATACTAAGTTTAAAATATTATCCTTTCTTGTTGGCAGGTGATTTATTTGCTGAATGTTGTGTTCTAGTAGCATGTCTAATAGCTTTTCAAATTTCCTCTTATCCTCTGCACTACTATTTCTCTCTTTTTTATATGTATAGATATAACCACAATCTTTTATTCGTTCTTTCTAATCTATGAAAGGAAAGTTAAAGTCTCCGGATAAGAGTATAGTCCAGTCTTTGAGATTTGTACATATATCATCCAATTTTTTTATTATTAACTCAAACTCTTTAGTATTAGGGGGTCTGTATGTTACGATGTTCACTAATTTCCAGATTCATATTCTACCGCTTTCAATTCACATTCTGTGTTACTATATTTCTCAAATATTTTTCCCTGATTTATGTTTCTCGCTTGATTCCTATTTTTTCTGTCTTATCTATAAGTTTGGAACCCCTTTATCTGATCATCATTACCAGTCTCTTAGGAGTTCTAGGTTTCACTTATATTCATTATATCTATTTTTTTCAGTTTGGTTTAGTTCTCCTAAGAACTCTTTTTTTCTTTTTGAGTTTCTCGTAACTAAACCCTTCGCTTTCATCACTATGATGGTTTGCGTGTTATCCCCATCACTTAATACGGGTAATAACAAGGATTTTCACATGTCTCTTTCCTTTTCTGATATGTTGTTCTTTCCTTCATTTCCAGAAATTCTGACATTCAAAAATCCAACTTTTCCAATACATTTGATCTTCCATCTTCATATTTATTCATTTTGTGTATGCATCTGCATTTATCTATGTATGTGCACCATCCCCTTTCATTGTATATGCAGTGCTTTTTCCTTGCACTGTGCCTAGGTGCTGATGCCTGAAATCTCGATGCTGACCTTTCATAACACGGTGATGGCTTGATATTTTCCTTCACCTCATGTTCTTTGTTCCTTTCTTTATTTGCTTCATTTTTACTTTGATGTTTATCATTTATTTGATTTTGATTTTGGTTCTTCGTGGCTACAGGGTGCATATATCTACATTTTTGTTGAACTTACGTTCTTTTCCTTTTTTCAAGTTTTTGTATATTTTTGGATGTAGATTGCTGCATTCATTCTCACATTTGCCATAAATCTCATAATTGTGACATATCTTGGGATGCTTGTTGTGACATCTGTCACCGCAATTCCCTCTTTTCAAAAGGGTTTTCTGTTTTATCTTGCTCTTTCCCATTGGTATGAAGGTCCCGCTACAACCTTTTTAGGATTTTATATATTGTTGTCATGTCATAGTTTATTTCATCATATGTACGCTGCTGTATTGCCTCATACATAGCATCTATGAGTATCTCTGCATCCATACTCTTGTCCAGTTCTTTGTTTTTATTATTTCTTTCTATCACTTCAGTTTTATTTTCTTCTTTTCCATTTTCCTCTTCTTCCTCTTGCTCATCTTCTTCATCCTCTACTATTTGCACATCAAGTCTTGATTTAATAACATTATCTATCCATGTTAGACATGTTGAGCAAAATACTCTTGTGTCATTACTTTTATTTTGCTGGACTTCTGCACATTGAGGATGAGTAGCTATATGGCATGCATAGCATTTCCTGATCAGGTTTTGTGGATTTACAATGCTATACCACACCTTGCATAGATTATATGCTTTAGGCATTCATTTCCTATTGCATCAATCAGTATATTCATTATATTCACTTTATTCATTTTCTTTGTTGGAATGTGTTGATTGTTGTAAATTTTCTTTATAAGTCCCTTGATCACTTGAATTTTATTTGGTATTCCTTTAATTATTTTCATAATATTTTCTGCAGATGTGATCCAATCTGTAGGATCACATCCTTCTAATATGTCTATAAATATTTTTGCATCTTTTTTGTTTGGATTGTTATTCATCTCATAGATAAGAAACGCCAGTTCCCTTCTTGCTAAGCCATCATATTGGATATTTGCAAGGCAAGCAAGATTCGCCATTTCTTACCACTGTTGCTGCCAGACTGCCATTATGTTCGAATTTTTAATAATTCACTCAAAAAAACAACTTAGTTGATGCTTTATCCTACTATTAAGACACTAATCTAATCACCGACAGTTCGCGAACACTTCTAGCTATAGTTCGTTTTCTAGTTTCAATGTTGTACGCGTGATAATGGTTGACCATGAACGGATACGTCTCACCATGTGAAATGACACTGAGAGAGAGAGTAAGAGAAAGGAGCTTTCTTTTTTCTTTCTTTTCCACTTAACCAGACTGAGCCACAGCAACGTGTGCCATATATATATATAATATATATATATATATATATATATATATATATATATATATAATATATATATATATATATATATATATATATATATATTATATATTGCTACTTTCGAAATGCATGTTTCCCCTCTTTGAAATATCATGTAGATGGTGTAACATTTTTTCAGATTCCTAGATAGCTTAGAATAGGATGTTTTAAATGTGTGTTCAGATTTTGCATTACATGTTATAAAAGAATATATATATAACGTAGAATGTAAAAAGAGAGAGATCTTCTTTATCTGTTCGAAACTACGAATGTTTAACTTTTATGTCAACACTGTAAGATTAGAGGGTCTGCGAGATCCATTTGCTTTCCTAAATCTGTCAACGCATGTGATAGCGATAGAATCGACTCTTGCGTTGTTATCAAAACACGTCAATCTTAATTGTCGCTCAGCCTCCGTTTCGATCGAGTAGAGTACGTCTTTTTTTTAACAGACTCGTCTTGTACGCGTATGTCTTTGATCAAAGCCACGTGGAGATTGCACATTTCTTTATGAAGATTGCGTCAGATTTCGAAGCTACTGGAAGCTTTTGTGCCAAGAACGTTTTGTCTCATCATCTACCCTGTCCAGTTTTAGCAAGGGAAGAAGATTTAATTATATCATAGAACCTCGAAGCGGTTAGATCTCTCTCTCTCTCTCTCTCTCTCTCTCTCTCTCTCTCTTTCTCTCTCTCTCACACGACATCATTGAGATTATATTAACGTAACGTAAATTGGTCACTCGTAACTTAGAATTTCATATTTGATATTTCTTAGAGTTTATTTAGTGTTATTTAGTTTCTTTTGTGGAATCTGAACAAACATTATTTCGTAACGGCGCCTGGTTTTTGTGAAAGTGTGATATACAAGCTGCAGCAAGAGAAAGAAAGAAGTTGGTATACCAAAAAGGTAAAGTGTGTTATGTTTTTATTAGTTTCAACTAATAGCTAATAATTATTAGGAACTGTGGTTAACTAATAACTAATAAGAGATGGTTATGAAGGTTTGGTAAAAACTGATGGTTATAATGTTTTGAGTGAAAAGATTCACACTTTTACACATTGAGTATTTTTGTGTTTTGTGTTTGTTCAATTGTTTGTGCACTTGTTCATTTTCTTATTGAAGTGTGCCTTTTATTTTATATTTTCATTTGCATTTACAATTTAATTGACTTAATTTTTTTCATTGCTTAATCATTGCACATTTAATTAAATTTAACACTTGTGAAATAATTTGTATTTACTTAGATTTCTTTTCAAGTTTTATTATTGTTTAGCACTTGTGAATTAATTTCAAATTTTCAATTATTGCCTAACACATTTGAATTTCAATTGAATTAATTTTCTTGAATTTTGTGATAAATTAATTTTGACTTAATTTTACTTAATTTGATTCAAGAATTAATTAAACTTTACTTTGTTTTCAAGTCACAGTAATTTTCCCTGATATTGTGAATTTCACTTATAAATTTTGAATTTAATAGTAAATTTTTGTATTTAAAATTTTTATAAGTATTTTCATTTATAACCAGTATATTTGCATTTGATTATATTTATGTTAGGTGGAAACATAGAGTTGTAATTGATTTGCTTTCCTTCAATTTACTTGAAGTGACTTAGAACCAGGGAAGTACTTAGAATTCTGAAATCAGGGAAATACTTAGACTTTGAAAGTTGTTGATGGAGTGATGCCCTTTGATTAATTTAATTACTTACAAGATTACCTCACACCTGTTTTGATGAACTTAGTCTGATTTTCTGCAATACTGGTAAGTGTTAAGGGATCACTGTTGCCTTTAGAGTATTCAGTCGTTTAAACGTATTATGAGGGTTCAGGTGTCTGGTTTTTGGTGAGGTACTAATTGATGAATGGTAACCAGATACTTGGCACTTCGTAACATTGTTTAATGGTGCCCAGAGACCTGGGAAAGCTGATTTCATTATCACTCTAGAATATACTGGTGGTGTTAGGGATATATTTTGTTAGGAGAGTGACCATATAGTTTTTGTTTTGTATTTATTGTATTGAATTGTAAGTTGATAACTTAGAGGAAAATGGCTCAGTTCAAGGTTCAGGAATTTTTAGCAGCCCCTTCCATCCAAGTTTTGTCTGAAACCACTCTGACTAAAGCCCAGTGAAGCGCTTTAGCAGTGGCATGTGGTGGTTATGTGTCTACTAGTATGGTAAAGGCACAAATAAGATGTATTGCTATGGAATCATTGATAAACTCTGGTAGAATAATTGATGAAGATGAGTTCGAATTGGCTCAAGAGTTGTTGAATGTAGCACGTGCTGATCTCATAAATAAGCAAGCAGAAAAGAAAGAGAAAAGTGATGCAGAGTTAGAGCTTAGACGCATTGAAGCAGAAGAGAATTTGATTAAGCTAAAAATGCATGCTGAAAGAGAGAGAATGCAAGCTGAAAGAGAAAGAATAGACAGGGAAAAACAAGAAAGAAGAGAAAGAGACGAAGAAAAAGCAGCAGAAGAGGAAATAGAAATTGCAAGACATGAAAGGGAATTGGAATTAATAAAAGCTAGATCCACATTACCTGTAACACCGTCTAACCCTAACCAAGGTAATCAAGACCCTGTATTTGATGTAGTGAGAGTACAGAAGTTAATCCCTAAGTTTACTGAAGAAGCTCCAGATAAGTTTTATGATCACTTTGAGAAAGTGGCTTCAGGTATGGGATGGCCAGAAGATAAATGGTCAGTTTTGCTACAAAGTGTCTTGATTGGTAAAGGGAGAAGTGCTTATCTAGCCTTAACAGCTGATCAGTGTAAAGACTACAAGGTACTTAAACACAGTGTGCTACAAGTTTACCAGATGACCGCAGAGTACTACAATGAAAGATTCAGAAGTTTGAGAAAAGATGAGAAGGGAACATTTTTAGATCATGCTTACAAAGTGAGAAGGTGTTTCAAACGTTGGTTAGAAGCTGCTATAGTTAAAACTTTTGATGAGTTAGAAGAGTTACTTGTTCTTGAACAGTATCTTAAGGGAATTCCTGAACATATAAGAGCCTATTTGAGAGAGAGAGAGAGGTGAAGAAACTTGACAAAGCTGCTACACTAAGTGAAGATTATAATATAATCAGTAGTAAACGTAATTACAATGTCAAGTACCAGAGTCAACAACGCCCAGGTTTTAAGTCTTATCCAAATAACAGGAACAAATTTAATGGGAAACCTTCAAGTGATAATACCAAGAGTACACAAGGTAATACAACTCAACAAGCTAATGTGAAATCCTCATCCAGTTTTTCATGACAGTTACAGAAACCTAATGTTGTCTGTTTCAAGTGTGGAAGAGTAGGACACTACAGTCAAGAGTGTTACCGGAATCAACAGCAGTCAAAGCCAGTTGGTCAAGTTGTAAAAGGCGACCAGGTGAAACAAACTACGAAGAGCAGTGTGGGAAAGAATCAGACTCCAGAGAAGAATGAAACTAAACAAGCTGAATGTTTAGCAACCAGTGGAAATGTTACCTCAAGCAGTGAGTGGCTTAGCAGTGTGGAGGCTTTTAAGCCATATATCTATGAGGGTATGCTGTCAACTCAAGAAGGAAGTATGCAGGTACCAGTCAAGATATTACGTAATACAGGGAGTAACCATAGTGTGGTAGTACGTGGTTCTCACCCTCAGTTGGAGAAGAGTCTCACAGGTGATTCTGTTATTTTGAAGGGTATAGGAGGAGAGGAAGTAACTCCTATATGCCGTTTACATCTGTCATGTGAGTTGGTGACAGGAAATGTTGATTTTGCTGTAAAGGACTCACTGGCTGTGGAAGGTGTACATGTTCTGTTAGGGAATGAAGTTGGTGGTGTGCCATTTATTCCTTGTCCTGTAGTGACAGACAAACCATTGAGGATTAGTCCTACAGTAGAGTTGGAGAAGAATAACCCCCACCTGTTTCCTAGTTGTGTAACTACCAGAAGTATGAAGAGGACTACGACTGCAAGTGAAGAAACTGAGGATTTGCACACCAAAGAAGGATCAAGTGAATGATCTTTGTGCTTAGAAGAATTGTTCCAGGGAAGTGAAGTTTCCCATAGTGCTGACCAAGAAGAGATTTCCCAAGAAGATGAAGAAGACAGACGAAAGAAGAAGACGAAGAACCTGATGTTCCTGAAGAGATTCCGAGTAGTCAAAGTGTTACTAAAGACAGTAGTGAAACTACAGTAGCTGAGTTAGCAGATATCGAGAATTCAACCCTTGAAGTTGGTCAAGTGACAAGAGAGAAGCTGATGGACTTGCAGAAGAAGGATGCATCGTTAACTGATTTGTTCTTCAGAGTTGTTGATCGAGAAGAGATGCAACAAACTCCTACCTGTTACTATCTGAAGGAACGTTTGCTGATGAGGAATGAATAGACCTACAGATATACCAGGAGATGCTGTATGGGGCGAATATCATCAAATTTTGATTCCATATCCATTGAGAAAGCAAGTGGTTGCAGTAGCTCATGAGTCTGGACATATGGGAATCAGGAAGACTGAGGAGAAGATCATGAAATATTATTTCTGGCCTGGACTTCACAAAGATGTTAGCAGGTTCTGTCGTGAGTGTCATACCTGCCAGATAGCTGGAAAACCGAATGAAACCATCAAGAAAGCCCCCCTACAACCTATAGAAGTTAGAGGAGAACCCTTTAGAAAAGTGATTATAGACATGGTTGGACCATTGCCGAAGACAAAGAAAAGAAATGAGTATTTGTTGACATTAATGTGTCCTGTGACAAGATATCCAGAAGCATTCCCTGCTAGAAACATATCTGCCAAGATAGTTGCTGGAAAACTTGTGGAGTTTTTCTCAAAGTTTGGTATACCAGAAATAATGCAAAGTGACAGAGGAACAAACTTTACTTCAAAGTTATTCCAGGATGTGATGAATTTGTTAGGAGTGAAACAACAGTTATCCACTGTCTATCATCCAGAAACTCAAGGTGCCTTAGAAAGGTTCCACCAGACATTGAAAAGTATGCTAACAAAGTATTGTTCTGAGTCAGGAAGAGAATGGGATGTTGGTTTACCATTAATGTTGTTTGAAGTTAGGAATGCTTACCAAGAAAGTATGGGATGTTCACCTAATGAGATAATTTTTGGAAGAGAAATGAGAGGACCGTTGAAGATTCTTGCAGAAAAGTGGGAAGAAAATCAAGAGGAAAGCCAAGGAGAGTATGTGAAGAACTTAAGGAAAAGGTTGAAAGAGATTAGAAAATTCTCTTTAGAAAACTTGAAAATGAGTCAAGAGAAAATGAAAAGGAGATTTGATGCTAAGGCTAAGCTAAGAAGTTTTAGTGTTGGTCCAACAAGTGTTAGTGTTCTTCACCGGTCAAGAGATTTCCACTCCTAACAATAAATTTCAAGGTCCTTACAAGATAATTCAAAAGTTAAGTGATAGAACTTATGTGATTGAAACACAAGAAAGAAGAAGAAGACAAAGGAAGATACATGTGAACCTCTTGAAACCTTATTTCTCAGAAACTAAAACTGAAACTGTGTCAGTAACCCAAACAACTTTATCTACAGAAGACGATGATGGCTACGAATTGGGAACTGCAAGCAAGATGAATAATTCTTCAATTTTGGAAAATTTGGAGGATAAACTGAAACATCTGAGTGTTGAACAAGGTGAAGACTTAAGTGAAGTAATTAGAAGTTTTCCAGAAATTTTTTCAGATGTGCCTAGACGTACTGATCTGACCAAGCATGAAATCAAGATTCAAGAAGATGGAAAACCTTTCAAGCAAAAGAGCCTATTGCTTATCACCTTATCATCGAGATGTTTTGAAGAAAGAAGTTGAGTATTTGCTGCAACATGGATTAGCAGAACCCAGTTCAAGTCACTTCAGTTCTCCATGTGTGTTAGTGAAGAAGCCAGATGGTTCATTTAGGATGTGTACTGATTATAGGAAACTGAATTCTATCAGTGTGGCTGATAATTATCCTTTGCCTCTTATAGATCAGTTACTTGATAATATTGGGCAAGCCAAGTTTGTTTGCAAGATAGACTTGTTTAAAGGATATTATCAAATTCCCTTAGATGAGAGTGCGAAGTTGCTGTCAGCTTTTATTACTCCATTTGGACTGTATCAGTATACTGTTCTGCCGTTTGGTCTGATGAATGCACCGGCAACATTTCAACGAGTGATGGATCAACTGCTAGGATCAATAGAAGGAGTAGGTGTATACCTAGATGACATCGTGATTTACTCTACAACGTGGGGAGAACATTTGAAGATTCTTAGGAAAGTTTTCAAGAAACTTCAAGAAGCAGGATTAACAGTCAACTTAGAGAAGAGTGACTTTGGCAAGGCAACTGTACAGCATCTTGGGTTTGAAGTTGGGAAAGGCCTTCTTGCTCCAGTAAATACTAATGTAGAAGGTATCCGTAAGGCTACCCCACCTACTACCAGGAAACAGCTACAGAGATTTTTAGGTATGGCTGGATTCTATCATCGTTTTTGCCCAAATTTCTTAGCCGTAGTAGCTCCCTTGACAGACTTGACTAGTCCCAAAGCTGAATTTATTTGGACTCCAGAGTGTCAAGAATCCTTTGAGAAGGTAAAAGCCATTTTAACTTCAAGACCAGTACTTCAAGCTCCAGACTTCGACAAGATTTTTGTGATACAAGTTGATGCGTCAGACTGTGGTGTTGGAGCTGTTCTACTTCAAGAAGATGAAAATAATATCTACCATCCTGTGTGCTTCATGTCTACAAAATTGAAAAAACATCAGAAAGTATACTCTCAATCGAGAAGGAAACTTTAGCCTTAATCACCGCATTGAAAAAATTTGAAGTGTATGTGAATAGACCTAGGAATGAAGA
>NC_061110.1:70590553-70603053 GCF_015104395.2 Macrobrachium nipponense | reverse complement strand
ATTAAACACAAAACATATTAATAACTGCACGTCTCTGGCAGCACAACGTAATGTCTATCACACATCATCGCGAAAAGCCTCAGCCAGGGCAATAATAACAAATGAGTGTAGAAACTTTTTTCCATCTTGAAATATCGAATCTCCCTTTTTGTCTGCAACTGCAACTGCACAGACTCGCAAAACACGCTGTAGGAAGGCGAAACATCTCCCTGCGTAAGACATCCAACTGCTCCCATAGACCAAAAGCGCTGTAGAACCCCGTAGACTTGTAGAAACATCTCTGCAACGGCTGGTGGGCGTCTTGTTAACATTGGGGAACGATGTTTATGGTGCGTTCAGGATGTCAGTCATGCCATCGGTCGGTCAAAAAAGAATTAACCTCAGACATACTTCTGTTAAATAATGACCTCAAAAATTCCCAGAAATACTAACTGAACGTCTCCTCAATTAACCCCATTTAATATGACCACTGAACTCATTTCTAACTTCAACTCGTGAAGGAACTCCATAGGATCGCTAAATCATAAGTCATTATCATAACCCCGCAAAGAAAATATTAAGTTCTCTAACTTAATTCTCCAAATTCATACATTAGCACACACCTCAGAACTCAGACTCACAGAATCTCTACGGACTTCTGTCATCACATTTCAAACTCACAAATTCTCACAAGCAAAAAAAAAAAAGGAAAAACAGCCCCGAAATTATCACTGAAAACTGTTCTATCAGGCTCTGATATTTCAACAACCCACAAAACCAGTAAAAATTCGCCAATGTCTAACAGCAAAAAACCTTTTACTGCTTATATAATTAATCTCAATGAGACGTAATGTCAAACGTCCATTTCATGCAATTCACACACCCTGACAAATTATATCTCCCGTCCAGAAAGAAATGCTATCTAAAGTTCAACCCCAATTACATCTCTCGTAAGAAAAGGATAAAAAGAAAAATAAATAATAACAGCAATAACAATATGTGAACTTTCCCTATAACACAATATATATAATATACATAACCCAGCATTTTCCCCATAAATGATATATGTATCGTCACGGAATTCTGCCATCGCAACTTTTCCATCTATCGGACACGGCCGGAAACAACCCCCTTACGTAGATAATCTCCGTGAAATGCCATAAATCAGCATCTCTCAGAATAGTGCAAAACTCTGAGTAATCAGCACTAGAGAAGAAGAGTCAGCAACCGGACTCAACACAGTATTGTCAACAAAAATCCACCTGCGGACACGTCAGGTGCTCGAACTGCAGTATAGAAATGTCTAGTTAGACTTGCAACTTCAGAAACTCAGGATTTCTGCAAAAAAATGTTCTACACTGGCACCATATAAGCACATTTCACAAAATTATCTCCAGGATATAACTAAGGTGCTCAAAAATTGTCTCAAAGACATAACTCTCCCAAATGATACTGCCCAATTATCATATAAATAATTATCACCTATTCGGGATAAAAACTACTGTAAACTCACAATTCAGTAATTATATGCCACCAAAAATAACCCCCTGGTGAATATGAAAAAAAAAAAACGACATCTCCATAGGACCACAATGTACTAATGCCACTCGCCTCCAATTAGTCACGAAACCAAAAGAACCACAGAACCCCTCTCTTGGCTCGTAAAAACCCAGAAATTCAACTCCAATAATCATAACCACAAAAAAAAAGTCACCCCAAACATTAATGCCATCCATATATATATATATATATATATATATATATATATATATATATATATACTATATATATATATATATATATATATATATAAATATATATATTATAATATATATATATATATATATATATATATATATATATATATATACCATATATCCATATTAATAATAACACCACTCCGGTGATGAAAATATTTCCCTCCATTTAATTAATAACCCCACAACACCATATTCCTTCTATCTCACCAATAATCACATGTAGAATAGAACAAGTCTCCAAAAAAGATTATTACACTCCAAGCAGGATAATCAAAAATGAAACTCCTTCCCCCTAAAAAATGCACTCAAAGCATCTAACTGATACACTCAAAATATTCCCCCATATCTCCTCATAAAGGTTTCTATTTCCAACAAAAATGGCTGCAAAATAATTGAACTAAACATAACTCTCACCACATAGGCCTAAACTGGAATATCTCTAAAAAATATATAAAATATCAAATATTATATCTCCAATTCTCCAGGAAAATAACTCAATGTTATAGTCAAAACTATAAACTCTCTGTTTAGCATAACTGCTAAGAAAGGCAAAAACTTGGCAAATAAAATTGCTTAGGAAATCTAGAAAAAGTCACCAATGTGCCACAACTCATTTCAACAGAACTCCAAATTCAAAGTATCTAAGCAAAGACTTCTCCACATTTACTACGACATAGGCCACTAGAAACTTAACCAGGTTTCCTATATCTGGCAAAGAAGCAACAAACACAATTGTGCAAGAGGCCATTATGTATACATTCAAAAATGCAAAAATTTTCCCATAAATCTCTCTGCAGCATCAAACAGCTGAAATTATAAACACATTCCCGAACAATGACTCCAAGTCACAAACTGAGATATTAAAAATAATTCACACAAACTGGAGAGAAAAATCAATTCAAATTCGCCCATGATGAAAAAAAAAAACTGATAACTATTCCCGTGACACCTGTAACATCTGTGACTCACGTAGACTTCAAGCAATTATCTGCTGAACTCATAAAAAAAAGAAAAACAAAAAATGTGTCGTTAGATCCTCCCATTTTCACAAAAAAAAACATCACCACCCTTAATAATCATTACAACACCCATGTTAGTATAAAAAAAAAATAACACCAGTATCAGCATTATCAGTATCAGAATTCGCCAGTATCAGTAGTATCACCAAATATTAGTAAATATCAGTACTCGCCCAATATTAGCACTCGCCAGTATCACCAAGATCAGTACTCGCCCATTCACAAGTATCAAGTATCAGAATTATCAGTATCAGTATCATCAAAATTGCTATCATCAAATTCACCAAAATTCACCAGAAATTGGTATCACCACCCATAAAATCATTGGCACACCTCCCAAAAATTATTAACACCATGACTCCCGGAGGCGGTGGCTCCTTTATTAGTTGGTGGCTAGTGGTGTTTGAACGAAAAAAGCCTTTTGTTAGATTAGTATCAGCTATAAGATGCTGTTTTCAGAGTGTCTGGTTGTGGAAATATGTTAGATATCAGTTAATAGGTGAAAAGGGTAGAGAATTATCCATCCGTGGGGATGTGGTACTGAGAGAAAGCAACTAAATTAGCGTCAGCAAATTCGCCCGTCCCGAGATGCCCGCTGAGATGAGTTACTCAGTCTAGCTTATGTGTGAACGATCGGCAAGTGCTTTCTCACCGAGCGCGTTTGCTTTGTGCCAGTTAGATTCACGTGTTTGTAATTGCGCAGATTCCGGGGTCGGGTTTTCTCTCATTTGAAGGCGTAAGTGTTACGATAAGTTTTTTTTGAGGCCCTGGAGTTTTTTAACTTTGTGTGTGAACAATTTTATTTAAAGAGGCAGTTCAGATTACCCTATATTTCCCTCAAAGTAGCAGAGAGTGATAAGTTTTATCTCAGCGCATGTTTAGAAGAGTCACATTTGTCTTTGTTTTAATACATAAGTGTGTATATAAATGGTTTTCATACATACAGTTCAGTTCTTGGGGTTGCTTGAATTGCATTATTTACCTCAGAGACAGAGCGCCCGCTCTTTTTACGCATTCAGCGCAATTTCTGCTGACCGACCGAGAGGTAGTGCAAGGGGAGGGTAGTAGTGTCTTTTATGGGGGAATGCTTGAAGGGATGGGGGTGAACTTCTTTTTTTTTCTTTGTGTCGAGGCAATGGGGGCAAGTCTAGCCTTGAATAGGAAATTTCAATGCCATGGAATAAGTTGATAACGACTGTTTGATGATATGACATGCCCGTAGGGTTTCTTTTAGAAAGATTTTTTCTTTCTCTTGATTGAAGAGAAAATGGAAATGAAATGCATATGGATGTGGTGCAAGTTTTCCTTATGCTTTGGAGAATGCTTTTACGCGATGTTAGAGGGCATAATTATAACTGGGGATTCAGAGATTATTTTTTTAAATGGAGATTTGTTTGGGAAATGGAGATTATTTTAAAGTGGTGGTGATTGGTGATGATTGGTGATGACTGGTGTTGTCAATTGGTGATGCCTGGTGTTGCTGAGTAGTGATGATTTCTGATGATTCCCAATTACTGAGGAAATGTCAAAGCACGTGACATACAACAATATTTCATACATATATTATATCATATTATCAGTCTTTATTTGTTACACACACACACACACACATATATATATATATATATATATATATATATAAATATATATATATATATATATATATATATATATATATATATATATATATATATATATATATGCACCAAATGGAAAATTAAACACTACATATAAATCGTAACTGGTTTTGCCTATTCTAAGACATCTTCAAGAAAACTGAGAATTATTGTAGAAATTTACAGTATATAAATGCTAGACTGAAAACCAAATTTTCATGCCTGATGAGGGAGGTATAAAAGACAGAAGCATTGATCTTTTTGGCATCTGTGGTCAGTACTCTATATACATTTCTTGTTTATCTATGCAGAAGGGCTCACATCTTTGCTCTTGTCTCTTGTCAACCCCCTTCTTTAAAATGTATATATTTTACATATTTTTTTCCAGGACTGATGGATCGAGTGGACTTCATAATGCTTCTTTTGAGTATATTTTTTTTTAATTAAACTCTCTTTTTTAGCATGTCCAGGTGACTGGCTCATTTTTGTCACTAGCATGGACTGAAATTACAGTTTACCTATACATGTCGTTGCTGTTCTACTCTCTTTTATAATAATTTTCCAGCTTTACCAATACAAGAGTGTCTGAGTGACTTACATGGGATTTGATATACATATCCTTTAGCATTATCCGAAGGGTTCTTTATAAATGCTATTTTCATTGGTCTTAAATGGCATATCAGTGCCAGGGTAATTAAGGATATGGGGATATTTCTGAAATTATCATTATATGGTGATGAAATAGTTTTTTGTAGCATTAAGTTTCTGTGTCAATATAACAAGCTTTTTTGCCGCACTTAATGCATTTTCAAACAGAATCAGGATATCTTAAGTTATTGACTCCATTTCTATTAGACAATGCACTGGACATCTTCACATGGCATTCGCAGACACCAAATAGATTACATTACCAATAATCAAGAGAGAAAAAAAACACTAAAGATGTTAGACTTTTAGAGGAGCAAATGTAGCAGTTTTTATTAAATTGTCATTGCTAATCTAAAGGCAAAATTATGAGCACCCAACGAAAAGGTTGGCAGAGTATCTAGGTTTAATTTGATATGACGCCTTAAAGATGAGCATCGAAAGGGTTTTGCAATTGAATGTTGAAATACATTTGCAGTTCTGGAAACCATATCTCAGATGAAGCAGACAGTCAGTGAGGATTGGTTTTTTATCTGGAATTTAGATGATCTGAGATATAGAGTAACAAGGAGACCTTGACTAATGAATGAGACACTGAATAAAATTTTTTTAAAAATAGAGAAACAGAAGGTACATGTATAGAAAGTTCAATGAGGGGATGAACATAAGGCAGAACGAGGTAAATACTCAAATTAGGTTAAACGAAGTTAAAAGATAATGTAGTAAATGCCGGGTACTGCATTCATGGAGTGGTATTTATGTTGGATATATAAAGCTAACTGAAATTATCAGCGAATGAATTCGATAGAAAATAATATTAATGTAAATTTGCAGTAGATAGTGAGTTGCTAGAAGGAAAAATTATTTCCCCAATTTACACAGAAGTGGCGGAGTTGGAAAATGCAGATGAAATTGGTTTCAGCATCAAAATATCAGATATATAAAACATAATTATTAGAATGCATCATGAATCTTATGAGAATGGACTCCACCTAAATCTAAACCAAAGAAAAGTAGAGATGAGGATAATATATGATCATGTTATTCATAACAGGTTTCCCTGAATTGAAATTTAGTGAAAAATCAGAAAAAATATTAAAAGAGAGCTCGGCTGAATTAGACTTGGAAATCAAATAAACCTAAATTACATACATGTGTAGTGCAGTTTTTAATGCTATTTACACATTTTGTCGTTTTGATAATAAGACCTTAAAAAGAATATTTGGAGTCAAGTAACAAATTATGCTATAAAGGAAAGTAAGGAAGTTCTGCATTATATGATGATGGAAGGGAAATAGAAATGGCTTGGGCATGTCCTTCTCATAATCGTTGAGGTAATGTGCTGACTTTATCAGCTAAATTCCCGTGGGCACCAGAAGAGCTGAAAGTCCCAGACGCACTTGGATGAGTGACTGGAGGCTGAATATGACTAGGGATTAGAGGAAAATATAGCTCTGGGAATTCATGGATAACAGAATTTCATTATACTACATATGTATATAAATAATATATATATATATATATATATATATATATATATATATATATATATATATATGTATGTGTGTGTGTGTGTGTGTGTGTGTGTGTGTGTGTGTGTAAGAGTATGTATGCGTGTGTGGGGGACTTTCAAAGTTCCCGGGAAAGAAGTTATTCATTCCATTTCGCCTTTTGGAAGTGAGTTTTTCATCGGATATCGAGAAAGTTATAGGTCTACATGACCCGTGTGGTCTCTCTTATATATATAATATATATATATATATATATATATATATATATATATATATATATATATATATATATATATATATGTGTGTGTGTGTGTGTGTGTGTGTGTATGTGTGTGTGTGTGTGTGTGTGTGTATGTATGGACTTTCAAAGTTCTCGGGCAAGAAGTTATTCATTCCATACGCAATGTATTCATATATGTAGTAGTTAGTAGTGTGAGACATATATGACAGAAAACAAAAATACTCCATGAGTCCACGGTGACAAGATGCCCGTTAATAGTCCTGGTTTTTTCTTTTTTTTTTTTCTTTTGAATGTCGATATATTCCCTTTCAAGAATATTTCGGAAGCCCATAAAGAACACCATTTATCAGCGAACTTTGAAAGTTCGGACTATGATGGGACTACCTCATGGAGACTTGCCAAGCTGGTGTCTTTATGGCCTTTATAAATGTCAAGGGAAAGCCATTTGCCGAGGGAGGCTGACCTGTGGAAAATCTATGTCTAAGCTGCATTGAAAAATAAAGGGAGAAGCATGGCTAATTTCACCGTGTAAGGATACACACACATACAAATTATATGTATGTATATATATATATATATATATATATATATATATATATATATATATATATATATATATGAATAACTTGATCACGAGGTATATAAAACGTGATGCTATGTATAAATATAGGTTTTTTTGCCTTCGTGGCAAAAAAACCTTTATTTATTATATATACTATATATATATATATATATATATATTATATATATATATATACCTATATATATAAGTGTGTGTGTGTGTGTGTGTGTGTGTGTATCTATACATATATGTATATATATATATATATATATATATATATATATATATATATAGCTATATATACTTATATAGTTTGTGTGTGTATGTAGGTGTTTGTGTGTTGTGTTTGTAGACTTGTATGTATGTATGTATGTATGTATTTACAATGTGTTTTTGAATGTATGTGTTTGTTGGTTTCTATGCGCGTGTAATATTTATATATTAAAATGGAGTAGAATTTTTTTCATATTTTCTTTAGATATATCAAATAAATGAACATTTAGAAAACTTTGCTATGTATCATATAATTTGATCCACATAATTAGTAATTTTACAAAAGTTAATTTTGTTCCTAGATGCCAAAATAACTGAAAGACCTATTATTTCGCCATCTTTAGTCGTCTACATTCTCTTCCAAGCCTCTTGTCCTTCTCATTTATGGCATTACTCCATTCTTGAGGGTAATTTAAGAGCAACAGAGGCCCACTTTTACATCAGACGAACCTTTCTCCCGTCTACAATCTTTATTCCAAAGCACTCTTCACTTTCACCATCATTAGCTTTTTCTTACTGTGGTGTATTCCACAGCTGCCCGCCACCCCCCTCCATCAGAAACTTCTCACCCAACTGTTTCAAAACTAGTATTTAATGTAATCACATTCTATTGGCTAAATCTCTCATCAATCATTCCATTATCTATTACATTTCGACCAAAATCTTACTGTTTACCTCCCGGGTGTACTACTTCAAAGTGTGCTCCTTTAGCTCTCGCAGCCACCTCTGTCACCTTTACCATTATATAACGCACAATCCTTCCTAATACCCATACCTACAGAACCTTTCCCTCATCCGTGATATATTCTACACCCTGCCAATCCCTCTCTCACCGCCATTCTGCATTATCTTTCTTGTAAGTCTGTCAACTTTTATAATTAAGAATTAAGAATAAAATAGACAGGCCAGAAAGAAATGAGTTGACTTAATTTCGTACAGAACATGGCAGTAAACGTTTAGGAGTAACAGATACAGTACCGACTTCACTTATCAAAGAATAACAAGTGTTTTCATTCATGTCGTCAAGGACCAGTAATCGCAGTCTCCCATTAGGGGAAAATTACACAGGATTGAGTATTGTCAGCATATGGACTATATAACTTCAGAAAGCTTCAAAGTGGGAATTCATACAAACTCAAGTGGTTTGGTGTTACCATTTTTTTTTTCGAATTAGTTCATATTTTGCCATCTTTGTAGCTCTCAACTGTTATCAGCGAACGTTTCCAATTGTTACTCCTCAAGTCACAAGGGAGGTAATTAGATTATTCCCATTATCAGAAAATCACTTATTAACCCAGTGTGATATTAAGAGTTAATGTTTTCGCTATTAGATAAACTATCTGGTATACGTAGACAATGAAAATCAGAATCAAAGGGATGAAAGTTTTAATCAAAATGAGAGGAAAAGGACTTTTTTCTCCAATATGAAAATGGAAATTGCAAGTATTGCTCGCACCACCATGACAGCATTACCATAATTTCATTCAAACTCTCCGCCATATGGGAGGGCTCCCATTTCCTTGACAAAGCGTTCTTGTCTTAAATCATTTACAAAAAGAGAAAATGAATAAAAACGTAAAAAGGAAAATTCATTCCTCCACTGAATGTGACAAATAACCTTTATCTCGTGGGTATTATCTTTGATATATTTACTTTGACCGCAACGTTTAACACCTGACAAAACACTTCAGGGGACGGCAATAAGGTTTGACAAAGTACGCCATAATCCTCCCAAGTGAGTGAAAATGGACTAATTCCTCACAGATAAATCCTCGCCATGATAATTCCGGGTGAAGAATGACTAAAATTCATTGTGTCTGAGATTTGTGAGATCAGCGGTTATTCATCTTCTCCTTTTTTTCCGCGTTTTTCATTCGTACCTTTATTTATCACCTTTCTGTGGGCTTCCCTCCTTCCTTATCGGAATTAAATGTCTCTTTCCTTTCTTGAAAGTTTGTGTTTGCTCATTATGTTTAGATTCACAAGTACAATGTCCAGGAAAAGGTTCATTAACAACAACCCGAATCCAATAAAATCTTCATTTCCTTAACCATCATTTTGAATGCAGCATTTTTCAGTAAAGTTCACTTATTTTCCAGTTCCGTACCCCGTGGGTGGGAATATCTAGTTCGAAGATATATATTTATGACTGTATTTGTATATGCGACTAATAAGAGGCGGTGTATCTTTTATTATGCTTCCTAGTCATTTCATCCTTGAATAGATATCTGTTACGAAACGGAAAACTGTGTATACGTTGAGGCAAAATTTGTAGGACTTTAGGAAATCCTGTTGATGCTGATCTGATTTTCTGCCAACTCTAGACAACAGACGGTTTGATGATATTAGATCAAATTTGACATTTAATGTTCATTAAATTGAAGTTTGTACTTTGAAAATATTGATTATAGGTCATATAAAACGTTGTCCTTACTGGATTTTGCTGAAAGTTTAGGAGATCATTTACAGTTTGTCTAATTTAGATTGTTCATATTTTACCTGTTTCATCTCATTATGCAACAAATATTTATTGAAAGAAGATAAAATTTTTTTACCCAATATGCAAATTAGGCTGTGAAGGGACATTACGGGCTGCTCTAGGAGCAAAACCCCATGCTGGCACAAAGCCAACTAAATCATAACCAACCTGTGATGGACATGATTATTTGGTTACCTTGAGACGGTGGCCGGAAATAAAGTCACAAAAAAAACACGGGAAAAAAGTCACAGGGCAAAAAAAAAAAAAATTCACAATAATTCTTGAGGTCATTAACTTAATGATGTTTAGTCTTTTATCTATATATGTACACACACCACACACACACACACAGACACACAGACACACACACAGACACACACACACTATATATACACACATATATATATATATATATATATATATATATATATATATATATATATATATATATATATATATATATATATATATATATATATATATATATATATATATATATATATAATATATATATTTATATATTGGGAACCCATGGTTACGACCCTTGCATTTAAATAACCAGCATTGCACAAATTCCGGTGGACTGCAATCAACCACGTCCATTAATTTCTGGACCTACCCGTAATGTAAATGTAAATATAGTACATCTAAAATAGAGTACAGCGTTCATGTAAATTACTACTTTTCAGTAACATTGGCCTTCAGCCGCAGATCTTTGTTTTATTATGAACCTCGTCCGCCTCACAAGGGTTGGATTGAAGTTTTCAAACACCTATTCGACATGATCGAGCCAGGTGTCGGGCTCGCTATCGCCCCAAGTTGTAATGAAGGTGCCCATGCTGTGGAGGTGAGAGTGTGAAGGAGGGGGCGTGGCACTCGGGGGTGCCAGAGTGACACTCTGGACTGCCATAGCCAGTTGATGGGATCTCTCTGCAGCTTCTCTTCTCTCTCAGGCTTCTCTCTCTCTGCAACTTACCTTCTCACCTGGGCTTCTCTTTCTTTCTCCCTTTCGGCTCCTTGGAATTTTCTCTCAGCTGCTTCTTTTTTCTCTTGTACTTCTCTCTCAGCTGCCTGGAATGCTCTCTCTGCAGCTTCTTTCATTTTATCATTCACTCAATTTCAATTTTGCATCCTCCAGCCCCATGGCTCTCAGGGCTTCGGAGAAGTCCCTGACCTCCTCCAGTGCTGCATTACTGGTCATCTTTTCAGCAGTAAATCACTAGTAGTCTAGAAATCTCACGCAGGTGTCGTGGGAAAAAGCAGTAAAACAAAATTGTAAATGCCTCACACAATTGGCGTTGGAATGGTGGTCTAAATATACAAAATGAAATCCACTCCGGTGCGGAAAACTCACGCAGGCGACGTAGAAATAATAGTAACACAAATGGTAAATGCCTCAATCAATGGCCGTGGGAAGTGGTAGTCTAATAGACTGTAAATGAAATCCACTCCGGTGTAGAAAACTTACGCAGGGGATGTGGAAATGCAAAATGCGATTGTAAATCAAGTTGGATTCCGGTCAATAACAGCACAACTAAGCTGTCACTGTCCTGTAAATTAGTACTATGTACGGGAGAAAAACTCAACACCAATACTTAGCACGATGGCCTTAAAATTCCTGTTAATACAGATAACTGTCGTGTAGTGCTGCGGAAAACTCAACGCTGATAATGGATTTAGCGATGAATTTCGTAACCGCGGAAACCTCAAAGCGAGTATTGGGTTGTAATGGGATCTGTAAATGCCAGTTCAACCAGGTTGTAAATAACAAAAAAATAAAAAAAAATAAAAAGGATTTTGCCAGGCATTCACGGAAAACTCAACGTGAAAGGCCGTGGTAAATGCAGTTGATAAAATACGAATGTATATATGGTTTTTTATCGTCTCGAGGATGAAGACAAAAGGGGGAAAAAATTATTTTTTACCAGCGCAAATCTTCTGTCTGTCTTATCCTTTCAATGCTAGCAATGCTCAGGAGTCGTATTTTATGCTAGCGTCATAAACAACTTAAAGGGAAGAGGAAGAACCAAACTAAAAATTCTCTCACTGCTGCAACTCTATTTTCCCTCACGAAACTAAAGACCTACCAATCATTGTTATATCCCAATTGTACTTGGTGGAATAATCAGAGATAATACCGATGTCCTTAAACCTTCTTTATTTGTCTTCAACCGAAGATACAGTAATTCTGTTTATCCAATAGCTATATACAGACTAGTGAGATAAGTATTTACGTAGCCAGAGGTAAATGTTAACTGCTCTTTGGTAAATGATCACCAACCCAATATAGCAACATATTTATAAAACTGCTGTACTTTAAACAAGCACTTTGTTATATTACTAATAACAGCCAGTTATACTCTCTTGTTCTATCATAAATACATATAAATGTAAGGTATATCAATTATAACTCCC
>NC_061110.1:70580553-70585553 GCF_015104395.2 Macrobrachium nipponense | reverse complement strand
TAGAAATAGTAACTGTTTCCCAGACAAACTATTGTTTAGAATACTTAATTAAGAGAATGCTAGATGCTCGGTTCATAGAGGTGCCAATGATTTTGACAGTACCAAAATTTTAACTGTTTGTCAGCTTCTCTTTTTTTACTGATGAACTTTCAGCAAAAAATCCCTGACAATTAGTTAAAAAGAATACCCGGCGCTGAACATTAAAATCCACCCAAATGATCAGCGCATTCATCTCCCATCTTCGTGAGTAGCCATGGATACATTAAACATAATCTCTTGGAATATTTTTGGCCTCAAGCGGAACATTCCTCTCCTAAACATGTTCTGCAAAAACTTCAAAGGCATCATTGCATTGCAAGAAACGCTCCTCTGGCCACATGACCTTGCCATCTGCGATTCAATTCATGAAGACTTCAGAACCTTCTCGACTTCATCGAAGCAAGTTACAGATCAAATCCTAGTCGGTCGCCCGAAAGGAGGCCTTTCTTTCCTGTGGCACAAACCGTTAGACAATACGATAAAGGTGACGACCTACAGGTGTGACAGATTACTGGGGCTTCAAGTGACAGTAGGGAACTCTAATATCCTAATTATTAATGTTTATATGCCATGGGAAAATAACAATAATTTTGATCACTACTGCGTGATCCTAGGGGAGTTACACAGTATTATTCATGATTCTCCTGCTGATCATATTTGTATAATCGGGGACCTTAATTCTCACCCCACAAAACAATTTTATAATGAACTTACTCGCTTCTGTCAAAATCATGCTCTCCAAATTAGCGATGTAATGCTCCTCCCTACCTATGTACATATGTACATAATAGAGCGGACGCTATTACAACTTCCTGGCTGGACCACTGCATCACATCTCAACAACAACTTCATGATTCTATTATGACCTGCAATATTCGCTATGATCTTGCAACGGGCTACGATCACATCCCATTACAGGTGTCATTCAGTACCCCATCCCTCCCTACCGTGAACCCCCTAACTGATCGCCCACCAGCGGTAAACTGGGATTTTAAAAACCAACAGAAAACCAGATACTTTAGGGCGACCACGGAAACCAGGTTGCGGTCAATAGTTCAACCGGCAGACGCCTTACTTTGTACTAACACAAATTGTAGAAATGACCACCACAAGAGGGATCTGAATGAATTCTATTCGAACATAATCTCCGCTATGCTTGCTTGCTTTGGGCAGGATTGCCTACAGATTTTGTCAAGGTAATTCTCGTAATATACCTGGTTGGAATGACTTGGTTAAAGATCTGTATACATACTCACGAGAAATGTTTTTACTGTGGAGGCAAAACGGTAGCCCCAGGGAAGGGCACACTGCATTACTAATGAGACAGGCGAGAGCACAGTTCAAACTTGCTCTTAAGCACTGCAGGTTAAATGAAAAAGAACTAAGAGCCGATGCAATGTCTAGAAACTTAGAATCTGGTGATTATCCTCGTCTTTGGAAAGATATCCAGTCCTTAAATCCCAAAACTAAAAAGCTATCACAGAGAGTAGGGGAAGCAGTCGGAAACGAAGCTATTGCAAGAATATGGGGCGATCACTTCAACAATACCCTGAATTGCATAAATGATCAAGATTCCCGAAGGGATGTAGATAACCTCCATACTGATAACATTCAATTTCATTTTGCAGACCGTATTACGCCAGGTAACATCAGCGATGCCATAAACAGCCTACCTCATAATAAATCGCCCGGCTGTGATGGTCTTCCTGCAGAGGCCTTCAAATTCTGCCATCCGATAATTTACATTTTGCTAGCTGCCCTATTCAATGTGTGCATAATTCACCGGTTTCTTCCAGACTCCCTACTCTTAGTTCACTTGATACCATTAATCAAAAACAAGCTAAAGGACGCAGCTGACCCTGGCAACTACCGGCCGATTGCAATCACAACGATCGCATTGAAGATACTTGAGTCTGTTCTTCTAGTGAGACTTCTCCCCTTTCTACACACCACTAACAACCAGTTCGGGTTTAAACCAAACCACTCAACCGACACCTGCATCTACATACTGAAAGAATTGCTGAACTACTACCTATCATCAGCCTCTCCTGTTTTCCTTTGTTTTGTAGATGTGAGAAAAGCATTTGACAGAGTAAACTACCTGAAGCTCTTCCTGAAGCTGCATAAAAGGGGCACACCCCTATATCTAATTGGCATTTTACATTGCTGGTTCTCCACACAGCAATTCTGTGTCAAATGGGGTAACATATTATCTTACACCTTCGGCTCCCTAAACGGGCTTCGGCAAGGGGGCATTCTCTCTCCATACCTGTTTAATACGTACACAGATGCCTTGAATGTCAAACTGAATTCGCTCCCAATCGGATGCACCGTCAATGAAACAACTATAAACAACCTCTGTTACACCGACGATATGGTTCTGATTTCCCCATCAGTGAAAGGTCTCCAACGACTCATCGACACTTGCCGCCAATATGCAGAGGAATTTGATATAATCTACAACGAAACCAAAACCCAGTGCATGTCGCTGCTCCCGAGATCGCTTAAGCATATTGCAGAACCTCAAATTTTCCTCGGAAACCATCGGCTGGAATTTGTGCACGAATTTCCGTATTTGGGTCACATTATCACGGACGACCTAAAAGATACGGCAGACATTGAACAGAGGCGTCGTAAACTATGTGCAGCTTGCAACATGATTGCAAGGAGGTTTGCCTTCTGTCACCGAGACGTGAAACTGCTGCTCTTCCGCTCGTACTGCTACAGTATCTATGGGTGTTCCCTCAGGACGAACTATACCCGAGAGACCATGAGACGCATCACTGTTGTGCACAATGACATTCTGTGACGCCTCACAAACACTCCCCGCTACCACTCTGCCACACAAATGTTCATAGAAAACCACCTGGACAATTTAAAAATCATTGTTAGGCGAACAATGTCCAGTCTGGTAACGCGAGTGAGAAACAGCAGCAACTCGCTCATACAAAGCATCCTAAGGAGTGAAGCAAGAAGAAAATCTAAATTGTGGGAAAGATGGGAAAATGAGGCCTTTGTCCCCTAAAGGACTTAATTTCTGTATTGGCATGATGTCATCTGCAGTTTTTGTCATTATTACATTTATTGCTGATATTCTAATTTTTCATTATTACTGTGATTACTATCAAGTTAAAGTTTTATTTACATTTTACTTATGTATTTAGCCCTCTGGACCTGACTACTGCAACCACCTAAGGTCTCTAGTTGAAATTTAAGTTATATAATATGTGTACTAACTGTTATTACTCTCAATGCATATTTTTTTTTCTCACCAAGATTATTACTGTTATTACCAGTAAGATGATTACTAGCTTTTATGCTACCTCAGCTATTTTGTGGATAAGTGCCGATTATTCATTTTCTTTTTCTATTTTATCATGTCTCATGTATCTAGATTGTGTATGTTACTGTCTGTATTTTGTATATTCAATGTATATGGCCCCGAGCTGAAATAAAGCATATTATTATTATTATTATTATTATTATTATTATTATTATTATTATTATTATTATTATTATTATTATTATTATTATTATTATTATTATCAGATCTCTTTCAAAACGAAAGACCGCCTTAGTCCTCTTCTAAAATCTAATGCTGTATATAAATATACGTGCTCGAGATGTAATCATGGGACTTAATAAGTGGGTTGTATGAGCAGGTTACTGTAAGTGAGAATAGGTTCTCACAAGGGCGTAAGTTTTAAAACGGCCAGTGGATTAACAACTCGAACTATCAAATATTAGGAGCCCTCTAAGTTAATTAAAACATATATTGATGATAAGGACTTTATAATTAAAGGTCAAGTACATAATAAAAACGACCTAACAACTTGGAGTCCATTATAATAGAAGAAATAGTTCCATCTTTAAATGCACAATCCTCCTCTGCTCTGTTGTTTATCGCTTAAGTGCGTTATTTATTTCTATGAAATTCTTTCAGTCACTGCCCGTACTTGGCGTGGATGAGGTACTGAATGGCCTTACTATTTTAGTGTTTTATGTAATTTTACTGTTTTTTTAGAATCTGATGGGTATTTCGCACATAATTGTAATGTTTAGTAGATTTTCCTGCTTTAAGATGTTCATAAATTATTTTCAAATTTTCTATATGCTGATGTTCATAGGACTGTATTGAATAATGCGTAATTTTTTGGATTATGCAGTGATGGTTTTAATGTATGCGTTTGTATTTTTATTATAACCTTGAGGATGCGTTGCCAAAATAAATGTACCTGAGTACGATGCCTTTCCCTATGGTTCCCCTGATGATGATGATGATGATGATGATATAAATATATATATATATAATATATATATATATATATATATATATATATATATATATATATATATATATATATATATCATCATCATCATCATCATCATCAGGGGAACCATAGGGAAAGGCATACATATATCGATATTATATAGTATATTATCTAATAGTATCAGAATCTATATTTATTATATATATAATATTATATATCTAGATTATACAGTTTATATATATTAGACATACCTATATATATACGACGTACATATACAAAAAGCCGAATGAGTTCTTAACCACAAATAGAAAAAAGGTCAGCTGAAGGCCATATTAAAATTCAAGGGAAAATTGTAAGGAACACTCCAAGGGTTAATATACAGGGGATATATTTACACTTCTCCTTAATCTATTAATCTGAGGCGCCAGCAAGGATGCTAATGACCCTCAAGGGCCGATCTAGTACTGGAAACAGTTGCCTGAAGCACTAGAGCATCTGTTCGTGGACACGTGTAGAGATTTACAATGCGAAAGGTAAGCCAGGGCTCTTGCAAGGAAAAGGAGGTCCCCCTCACAGCAGGTAGGGATGCAGCAGGAGGACCTGCAACACGAGACGTCCTGTAAACATAAGTGCAATACACACAAAGGGTTGGATATCTGCAGTGAGGCCGCCAACACTTAGACTTGCTTA
>NC_061110.1:70563053-70575553 GCF_015104395.2 Macrobrachium nipponense | reverse complement strand
AATGACTTAATTGTGTTTTGATTAACCATGTCGTTTAACATGGAGAAATTTTGAGGTGACCCTCGGGAGCACCTTTTGTCATTGCAGTATGCAAAGAAAACAGATCTACGGAAGATAGCTGAACGTGCTACTATTCCTACATCCCCTTTGATGGTGAAAGCTGAGCTGTTGGGTAGGATTTTGGATTTCTTGGTGGCCAACTCTTCAATTTCACAGGAAGAAGCTTCTCCCCTACGTCACCTTACTTTAGGAAGAGGTGTGGGTGCTGCTGCTGAGGATCCAGAAGTCATTAAACTGAAGTTACAGCTAGAGTTCCAGAGAGAGAAAACAGCTGCCGCTCTAGCATTGCAAAACGCTGAAAATGCTAAAGTAACCGCTGAAAATGCCAAAGTTGAAAATTTAGTTTTATTTCAGAATGCTGAATGCAAACAAAGGGAAAGACTATTGGCACTGGAACGACAGGAAAAGTTGGAACTGGAACGGGAACTGTCTACCATTAGGTTGGAAGAGAGGTGTGTAGAGAAAGGGAGATTGTAGAATCTTTTTCCCTCACTAAGGCTCGTAAACTTTTACCCATTTTTGATGAAAGGGATCCTGATATTTTTTTCTGTACTTTCGAGGACACAGCGACAACATTGCATATACTGTTACAGCTGAAGGGTACAGGCGGTTATTTAGAAATTCAGTTAAAGGAAGCTCTCAAACTTATTTTGAATTGTTTCAGCTTTAATGGAAACAGTTTAAAAAATGGCTTTTGAGCAATTGCAGAATCTTGTGGTATTAGAAGAATTTTTGAGGAAAATTCCCAGCAACATTTCAATGTTCATCAGAGAACGGCAAGAGAAGGAGGGAAAGAAAGCAGCTCTTCTTGCTGATGAATATAATTTCATCCGCAAAGTCAAAAAATTCTCTACTCCAGAAAAGGCAAGTCTAAGTAACTTTTGTTATTTTTGTAAGCAGAGGGGGCATACTATACATGACTGTCCTAACCCCCCGATGTCAAGTATCTAAGGTCTTGCAGACTTCTCAGCAACATACAGGAGGTAGGCCAGGGAATCTTGCAAAGAGCAAAGGACAGACGAAAACTGCTCTTCATTGTTCCCAAGCCTCTGATAACTTCTCTAATTTTCTCTTTTCTGGTACTGTCAATGATTTCCCTGTAAAGTTGTTGAAGGACACAGGATCATCAAGTCATTAGTGAGTGGTAAATTGAAACATTTAACTCGGCCCACTAAAAGATATGTTACTGTCACTGATCTTTCCAGTAAATTCATATTACCTGTGATTACTATGAACATTGATTGCCCTTACTACACTGGTAAAACAGAAGTAGCTTTATTAGATAGAGACTTGCCCTGTGAGAAGGCAAATATCTTATTAGGTAATGATTTAGCAGAAGGAAATGTCTTGCCTAACCTTATTATTTCACAGCCTGAGTGTGTCTTGGAAAATGAATGTCCAACGAGAGGTTCTGCCCTGCCAAGTTACTACTCGTTCTGCTGCATCAGAATCGGCAATAGATCATTCTACAGCCAACCCCTCTCCAAATATAGCTGATGTGGTTGGTCTTGATCATGGTGATTTTGTGAAGTTTCAGAGATCAGATGATAACCTTAAAGATTCCTTTATCAAGGTTAAGCATCCTTCTGATAAAAGTAATAAGTTACCTTTCTTGTATCTTGAAAATATAATTTTGATGCGTCATTTCAGATCTCCTACTCTCACTGCTAAGGACTCTTGGCGTGATTGCCATCAATTGGTTGTACCTTGTTCTCTCAGATCTTCGATAATGGAATTAGCGCACTCTACAGAAAGCCATCTTGGTGTCACTAAGTTTTACAGACGTCTCCTAGAAGACTTCTATTGGCCAAGGATGAAGAAGGATGTACAGAACTTTATAGAGTCCTGTCATGTGTGTCAGGTAACAGGTAGACCGAATTAAAAGATTCCACCAACACCACTTGTACCTATTGTTGTTCCTAAAACCCCGTTTGAAAAGGTAATAATTGATTGTGTTGGACCTTTGCCAAAAACCAGCAGGTGTAATAAATATTTACTCACCATTCTTTGCCCCACTACTAGGTCCCTTTAGCTATTCCACTTCGGAATATTGCAGCTAAAACTATTGTTCAACAGTACCTTAAAGTTTTTATATTGTTCAGTTTCCCTCGAGAACTTCAGTGTGATAGAGGTACTAATTTCACCAGTACTTTGTTTCAAAGTACACTCCATCAGTTTAATATAGTTAGTGTTTATGCATCAGCTTATCATCTACAGTCGAATGGAGCCTTAGAAAGAGTCCACCAAACCATTAAAAATCTGTTAAGGAAGTATGTAACAGAAACAGGAAAAGACTGGGATGAGGATCTGGACCTACTAATGTATATGCTTCGCAATGTGCCAAATGAATCTACACGAGTGTCTTCATTTGAACTACTGTTCGGGCGTAGACCGCGAACTAATCTGAGTATGGTAAAGGAACACATCCTTAAAGGTTCTCAATATGACACCCAGGTGAGCATCTCTCATTACTTAATTAAAATCTATACAGGAAAAACTAACAAATGTGCATGACTTTGCACGTAGAAATCTACAGCATGCTCAGGAGCATATGAAAACCCATTACGACAAAAAGGCTAAGCTTGGAGAGTTTCAGTGTGGTGACAAGGTACTTGTATATCATCCAATACCTGGCTCTCCTTTCAGACAAAAATTTATGGGGCCTTACGAAATACTCAGGTGGGTAACTAAAACTAACTATGTCTTAGCTACCCCTGACAGACTTAAATCCACTCAGCTTGTCCATGTAAGCCTGATTAAACCTTACAAAGTTTCTGCAGGTATAATCAACCATTTAGTTCATGACTTTGGGCATTTGACCATTAAGAATGTTCTACTAACCTCCTTTACCCCCAAAGTCACAGATTGATGTTAAGACTCCCACTGAAGAAGACGAAATGGAAGCAGACAACGAGGAAAGTTTCTGTGTGAAGTCCATCCTATCTTGGAAGGAGATGGAGAATTCTGAAATTTTGAGATCCCTTCAGCAGTTCCTAGAATGTCCATCACCTATGCAGGAGGACTTGATTGTGCTCATTAAGCAGTATGCTTCAATTTGTTCTGATAAGCCTGGAAGTTGCACCCGTATAATACATGATGTAGTATTAGAGCCTAATACTAAACCAATACAACCATCTTTTCACTAGGTATCTCTTACCAATCTTGAGGTAAGAGGTGGAGTACTTACTAGAACATAACTTAGCTAAGCCAAGTACTATCTCGTTGGGCCTCTCCATGCATTCTGGTATAGAAATCTAACAATACTTATCGTTTGTGTTCTGACTACAGGAAACTCAATTTAAAGACCATAAAAGATGCTTATCCTTTGCCCAGGATTTCAGATATAATAGACTCTGTTAGCAATGCAAAATATTTGACCCAGATAGATTTATTGAAAGGTTACTATCAGATTAGGTTAACTGAAAGGGCTAAAGAAACTTCAGCTATTATCACCCCTTTTGGTCTTTTTGAATATCTTGTTTTACCATTTGGCCTTTGAAATGCACCAGCAACCTTTCAGAGAACCATGCAAGAGGTCATCAGGGGGTCTTCCAAAGGTTGTATGTGTATCTTGATGACATTGTTGTAGCAAAGGACACTTTGGAAGAACATCTACAAATACTAGCTTTACTTTTCAAGAGACTGAAGGAGGCCAACTTGACAATCAATCTTGCCAAGAGCTCTTTTGGAAAAAGTTGATGCAAGCAACATTGGCTTTGGAAGAGTGTTACTACAGGAATTGTTCAGTGAGATTACAATCTCTCTGCCTCTGCTGGAGCGGCTGTTACTGATTGCTTACCATTCAGGGTTCTTCTAAGGTGCACAGCTCCAATGGGCAACTGTGGAGAAAGAACTATATAGCATTGTAGATTCAGTGCTGCACTTTTGTCCCTACTTGGAAGGCCTTGAGAAAGTAGTAGTTTACTCGGATCACATGCCTCTCAGTTTCCTGCATCGAGCGAAGTTCAACAACCAAAAGCTACTAAGGTGGTCGTACATACTTTCGTCCTTCAATATTGAAGTTCGAAAGATTCCAGGATCGAACAATAATGTTGCAGATGCACTGTCACGCCTACCTCCACTTCCAGCTACATCTGTCATTCAAGAGTCTTCAACTTCAAAATGAACTTGATTTGTTTGTACTCTTTGCTACTTATGATGTCATCAAAGTTCTATGTATGCTCATATGTACTTATCTTTGAACTCAGTTTTATAGTTCCTTGTTCAGTTCTGAGATTTATGATTTGTATGTTTACTTTTTCACGTAATTTCACTCTCAAAAGGGGAGGAGTATGTCAGAAACCAACCAATTTCATTTACTTTAAAGGTTTATGTAAATTACAGACTCCTAACGCCACCTGTTGCTAATAGTGAATTTACTTAACTTCTAACGCCATCTCTTGGTAACGGTGCATTTACTTCGGTTTCAATTCTGCTCTTCAATCCTTGGAAAAACTTATGTCGGAGTTGTTACAACTTATTTTGGTTTAGTTCATTATCCAGTGGTGGTGGCAATACATATTTATTCTGATCTGGTGGTAATGGGTTTTGTGTATATTTAAAGTGGTGAAAATAGATTTGTTAAGCCTTGCTGAATGTTTTATTCCACTGTATAACCATCTATTGTGGAAATTATCAAATGAAAAGACTGGTTCCATCTCGGTGTTATGAAAGTTCTTCAGAATTAGTGGAATTCGTTATAACTACACACACACACACACACACACATATATATATATATATATATATATATATATGAATAATATCACATCACTAGGGATTCATATAAATCATTCGAGCTACAAATGTCCTTTAATATCTAATTCGCTCTGCCTCGGAATTGATATATTTTCAAATATGTAATGAAGGGGAATTTTTATTTGATAATAATTTCGTCCCCTCATGGGATCGAACCACCGTCCAGTGGACGGGAACGAAATCAGGGCGGACAGTGACGTTATCAATTTGCCAACAGAGAGGCTATAAGTTTATATCGTTTTTCACCTTACAAATCACCGTCGAATTCGGTGTTTTCGTAATAAGAATCGATACGAAACTCCCTCTACTATGTTAGCCAATTCGAACGTTTGACCCATGTAGCCATTTTATGAATAATTATCACATCACTGTGATACATATAAATCATTCGAGCTACAAATGTCCTTTAATATCTAATTCGCTCTACCTTGGAATCGATATATTTTCATTTATGTACCGAAGGGGAATTTTTAGTTGATAATAATTTCGTCCCCTCATGGGATCGAACCATCGTCCAGTGGACGGGAACGAAATCAGGACTGACAGTGACGTTATCAATTCATATATTTTATATATATATATATATATATTATATATATATATATATATATATATATATATATATGAGTCATATCACATTACCATGATTCATATTCATACATCGAGCTACAAAGTCCTTAAATATCTAATTCGCTCTACATCGGAATTAAAAATTTTTATATATGTTAACCGAAGGGGAATTTTTATAGTTGATAAGAAATTCGTTGGCTCACGGGCATGAACCATCGAACCAACAAATTCACGACGCAGTGAAGCCTTAGACCACACCGCCACCGCAAGAGGATATAAGTTTGCTCCGCCTCTCAACTATAAATCCCTGTCGCGCTCTGGTGTTAATTGTTTTGGAGTTGGCATCAATACCCACCTCGACCTCGGTAACATTGTAGTATTTTTGTCCGTACGTAGCCATTATATGAGTCACATCACATTACCTCGATTCATATACATACGTCGAGCTACAAATGTCCTTTAATATCTAATTCGCTCTACCTCGGAATTACCTTTTGCTTTTCACTTTCCTCAGTGCCGCATTCCATAGTTTGTAACATGGACAATCTTTTATTATTACCAATTGTGTTATTGTTTTAATCATTAACATATTTTCTATGCGGGAAGACATTCTTGAATACCCTTTATGAGAGCAGAATAATATTTACTCATGTCATGTAGCATAAGATTTATACACTGTGAGTGATATAAAATCCTTCTGTTTTACAACAGACCAATATATTGTTTGACCTACTACATCAAACCGCATTACTTATATCTGAGAGGCAGGGAGGGAATCTTTTTTTTTTTACATTTTACATTTAAACTTTAAGGAATAACTTTATTTTTGTTCCTTTGGAACTGATACGCATCTTGGCGATTTCTCTTATTTATCCTGACTTCATTTACTTGTGTAAGTCTCGCAAGGGGGCAGATACTGCAAACTCATTTACAATTCAAAACCTACGCGCTCATTAGCGCAGTTTAATTTTTTACCATTACTTAAACATTTTTTTCTTTATTACTTTTATTAGACTTTTGCGGTTTCCCACACACATTCATTGTACTCAGTTATTACGTAACCACTGCATGAACATCAGTACCAGCCCATGTGCTTGTTACCCTGTATATATTGTGTACTGTCAGATGCCAATGTAAGAGCCGGGACATCCACGGACATCGACTTATTGATAAAGAAGTCCGAACAGCGCTGGATCGGTGGTACGGCGAGAGTGAGAGACCACAGCACCACCCCATGAGAAGATCAAGCTGTATTATAAAGCAAGAATGCATGCATGTCACCGCGAGGACGAAAATGTTTTGAGAAAAATCATCAAAGAGAATGTGACTCCTACCGAAGCCGACAAAGAACTCGAACTTGTATTTATTACCAAAATCGACGTACCCGGGACCTTATTATGAAGAACAACCCGACACCCGCCCAGCAAGAGACCTCTTGAAACAGTCGAATGTAGTCTACCAGTTCCTATGCCCCGTCCATGGATGTCCCGGCTCTTACGTTGGTATGACTTCTATGAAACGGTCCAAGACGATTTTCTGCCACGCACAAGAAGAAGCATTTAATAACCATATCATGACAGAACACCAGGAAGCTATCTCCCGCGATGGTATTATCAAGTATATTAAGATAATAGGGAGGGCTCCTGACCAGCGACGTTTGCGACTACTCGAGGCACTCCTCATACAGCAAGAGAAGCCCTCATTAAATACGACGTAGGAAGTGCTCTTCCTCCTACCAACTTAAGGAGACCTATGTGCATAAATAATAGTACAAGTAATACCAGACCGAGCGACATTCCCAATCAAAGAATACCAGATGAGACAAGCAGGCCAGTAGCCAATGACAACGCGAACTTTCGTGACACAACGCCCAGGGAAGTAATGCCCCAGCCTCGACGGTCTGCTAGGATGCAACAGTACCTTCAACCACGAGAAGTGTGTTGAAGAAAACTTCCTTCAACCAATAGCAGGAACGCATTGCGCCACCGACCAATGATAACTCAGCTAGGGGTTGACCCCCTGCTGACCTGCCACTATATATTGAGTAAATCTTGACAGCACCTACAGTCTGCTCGGACCCACTGCCGTGATCATGCTCGGATGATACAGAGAGAAACGTTGACCACTAATTCGTCATATTTTGACCTATTTGTTTATCTATTTATTGCGACAAATAAATTTGTAAGCAAAATCCCTGAAATTGACTCCTCCTGATGAGTAATATCGGCGCAATACTCGCCAGTTGTAATAGCAGAGAGAAAGCAATTATTAGAAAAATAGAAAAGACTATGTACAAGTTAAATGCAGCTGATGCAGCAATATCTTTCAATAAGACTTGTTTGAAAGAGGGTCTCCTTCCAATAAACAACAACAATAATAATAATAATAATAATAATAATAATAATATAATAGGAAAGAATATATGCAGAGACTCAAGGCGATACTCAAGTCAAAACTCAAACGCCGGAAATATGATAAAAGCCATAAACACATGGGCAGTGCCAGTAATCAGATACAGTGCAGGAATAGTGGAATGGACGAAGGCAGAACTCCGCAGCATAGATCAGAAAACCAGGAAACAAATGACAATACACAAAGCACTACACCCAAGAGCAAATACGGACAGACTATACATAACACGAAAGGAAGGAGGGAGAGGACTACTAAGTATAGAGGACTGCGTCAACATCGAAAACAGAGCACTGGGGCAATATCTGAAAACCAGTGAAGACGAGTGGCTAAAGATTGGCATGGGGAAGAAGGACTAATAAAAGTAGACGAAGACCCAGAAATATACAGAGACAGGAGAAAGACAGAAAGAACAGAGGACTGGCACAACAAACCAATGCACGGACAATACATGAGACAGACTAAAGAACTAGCCAGCGATGACAATTGGCAATGGCTACAGAGGGGAGAGCTAAAGAAGGAAACTGAAGGAATGATAACAGCGGCACAAGATCAGGCCCTAAGAACCAGATATGTTCAAAAGTATGATAGACGGAAATAACATCTCTCCCATATGTTAGGAAGTGCAATACCAAAAATGAAACCATAAACCACATAGCATGTGAATGCCCGGCACTTGCACAGAACCAGTACAAAAAGAGGCATGATTCAGTGGCCAAAAGCCCTCCACTGGAGCCTGTGCAAGAAACATCAGCTACCTTGCCAGTAAATAAGTGGTACGCAGCACCAACCTGAGGGAGTGATAGAAAACGATCAGGCAAAGATCCTCTGGGACTATGGTATCAGAACGGATAGGGTGATACGTGCAAACAGACCAGACGTGACGTTGATTGACAAAGTCAAGAAGAAAGTATCACTCATTGATGTCGCAATACCATGGGACACCAGAGTTGAAGAGAAAGAGAGGGAAAAAAAATGGATAAGTATCAAGATCTGAAAATAGAAATAAGAAGGATATGGGATGTGCCAGTGGAAATCGTACCCATAATCATAGGAGCACTAGGCACGATCCCAAGATCCCTGAAAAGGAATCTAGAAAAACTAGAGGCTGAAGTAGCTCCGGGCCTCATGCAGAAGAGTGTGATCCTAGAAACGGCACACATAGTAAGAAAAGTGATGGACTCCTAAGGAGGCAGGATGCAACCCGGAACCCCACACTATAAATACCACCCAGTCGAATTGGAGGACTGTGATAGAGCAAAAAAAAAAAAAAAAAAAAAAAAAAAAAAAAAAATAATAATAATAATAATAATAATAATAATAATAATTGGAATTTTCGTGTAGAATCACTTTATTTTTCTCCATTTAAATTATTTTTTATTCTTACAAAATCTTCTAAATTAACGGTTTTCCCTTTTCAAATGAATTCCACTTACCCCCGAACATATTTAGAATTCAGAATATCAGTGCAATCAGGAAGGGATGGGAAGGAGATTCGTAATCCTACAAAAATAAAATATTCATAGAACAATAGTTATCAATAGAAAGGACAAACGGTATGAGGACTAAGAAAAACTGCATCTGAGTGTTGCTGAACTTCTGACCCCCGTTTCCATGCATTTGAGCATTAGCAATATGAGCTATTGGACGAGTCAGATGATTTAATAATCATGATCTGAAATCTAAGGTCTCTTCACGTATGCTGCATAAATACAGATAAGAGAAACTATTAAATTTCACATAATATATTCATGATGGATTTGCAATTTCAAAAGTAAATCTGCAGCTTGAAATGAATTCGTAGGCCTTCCTGGAGGACAGGCTAATGTTAGCAGCAAATTTCACGTATAAATAACACTGATGTTAAGATACAGTCAGTGAGGAAAGGCAAATGTGAATGAGCTGTTGCATAGGCTTTCTTTTGTAATCATTTTCATGTGTAGGGAATAAAAGGGGTACGATAGGTGTAGGTTTTGAACATACACTCATGTAAGAGATATTTCTGAAACTAAGATGCAACCTCCAAAGAAATTATGGCTTTTATCTTTAAACCCTAAGATTTTAGTTCCTACTAAAGATATAATCCAGGATTTGATTTACCCCTGATCTACAACCGCCATCACCTTGCTCGAAATTTGTCTCTAATAGTTTAAGCTCAACTGTCTGGCAATCATATGGTTGGAAAGAAGCTAGAGAATAATGAATAATGATGGGAGAGGGAAATGATGAATGAGAATAACAATTTACAAAAATATGAGAGAGGGGGTAAATAATAGTGATTTACTATATGAAAAATGTACAGGAGAATGACAACTGGATAGTTATACAGCCTATCAATAACTAATAACCATACCAGTGGGAAGTTCATATCAGTGAAAAATAAGAAAATTATAGTGTTACTATTTATACTACATCCTAGCAGTTGAATTTATCATCTTAGGCACTGACAGGTTATTCCTATCATCTTAGATATTTATTAGACCTTTAACTTCACCAAACATATTTCCCCACACACGAGGCACCCCAATGAGAAAACATGGCGTTTGTTAGCTGTATCGTTCATAGATCCCACTGAAATTATTCCAGAATTTTTGTCCTTCACCTCCACTACGAGTGAATTTCTTATTAATTAGAACAAGTTCGTTTCATCCATTATTGTATGAGAACAAAGCTTGGATCAGTGACAGCTGTAGTAATAATTATTATGAAAAAAAACGGAAGATTACAACCTTGGTAGTTGATCTGATTTGACGTGGAATAATTCTAGCAAGAATAAAGTGTCACTCTGAGAGTTTATAAGTTGAATAAAGATTAATATAGTGTTTTATAAGATAAACTCTTTCTATTCCAAAAACGTCTGCCAAAGAAAGGGCTTAGCCTAAAGAGGGCAAATGCTCTTTCTCTCTACATTGACAGTTGTGACAGTGATGGATAATGATTTTGTCATGAAGTTGATGCTAATGAAAAAACGTTGGTAATGAGATGAACTCGTATCTAATCATCGAACTTAACATATACAATTTCTGGCGAAATTCGAGACAAATTAAAACTACGAAAGACAAGTAGTTATAAATGTTTCCAGAATTCATCATCAGTATTTCTGTCTTGAATGTTTATAAAGCTCATTTTTACCTAACTGAAATAGTACTGGAATGGTTGATTTTTTAAAAACACGAATAGTCCAGCTGCAGTTTTTGATCTCAAGATTTGTGTTTTCTTTCCTGAAATACTTAACATTAGCACAAGATTTTTTGTAGCTGTTCCAGTTATGAACCGGTACGCATTACAATCATTGTAGTTACTGATGTTCTCACAGATGGTGACACTTCCTTGGATTCCTATTTGCTTATGAATGTGGATAAATAAGGTTTGTTGATCCCGAACGCAGTTAGTACCAAAACAACAAAGTATTACATTCTTTGATATTCAAAATTCCTTTAAATGCCTCGTTAAAGGACCGAGAGGTCAACAGTGATAAGTAAATTTAAAAGGACACCAAACAATAATCTAATTTTTTTAAATATCTGTAGTTATTTGGTATTAATACTTGCCTTGCACTACGTATTCTCAAGAAAACAGAAAAGAAAATCAACTAATTTTCTATAGTTAGTTTGAAAAATATGATTGGTTAAATTAACTCCATTTATTTTTCTTCAAAGACATTTTAATCTTAGTTTTAGACATACTTTTCATTTTAGTAAATAATAAATTGTCACAAACATCTTGTAATATACATATTGAAATGAACTGAAGGTTTCTACTTGCTCTGAATGTACTTTTTCCAGAATACATTGCACCAGATTGACCTAAGATTAACTGTTGCGAAAGCAAGATGAAAGTTTCAGCTATTTTTTTGCGGTTAATTATTATAAAATAAACTGAATCAATCATTTATTAAACCTTTAATGATTTAAATATGCCTCTTTTTATGAAGAATGTATTGTGCCAGGAATAAGCAAGAAAACAGTTCCAAATAATGGGTTATACTCTGCAATATTTTCCAGTACATATCTGGAGAAGGCATAGACGTCTAACAAACAGCCACAACAGTCTCCAAGAACAATGGGGCGTTCAGGTTGGAATTAGGACTGTTCGCATAGTGTCATCAACCTTACTCACGGGGCCACACTTAGTCGTGGATGGCTGAGATGCCTTTGGTTATATCAGTTGAAAACTTATCTTTTCTTTTGACCACGTATATGTTACCCTAGAGTCAGAAAGCATGAATACACGATTAATTATATCAATACACAATCGCATTGTTAACACAGGTGTTTGTGTGTACGTATTTGAGTAAAAGTTACTCAGTTTACGTCTATCTGTACTCTCTCTCCTTCACAAACATATGCACCTCGCAAATACAACACAAGTATTTTAACCGCTATGACTGTACCTACAATCTGAAAGAGGCATTTTATTCCTAAATTTAGAGTGAGGAAATCTCATTAAATATTTTTTGCATTAATTTTTCTCCTCTTCACCATTAAATATATTTAGTTTCCTGCAGTTCTTTGATGTCGGCCAAATTTCTTCCTTTGATCTAAAAATCTCGGTATCTACAAACCTTTACAAACAAGATAGTTTAATTACACAGGGCCGCTACCATCCCCGAATCTCTCTCTCGATGTGTTTCTATTCCACATTTGAAGACTGCAAAGAGTTGTCTTTCTAATAACAAGGAATAAAATCCTAAAGCTCGTTAT
>NC_061110.1:70555553-70558053 GCF_015104395.2 Macrobrachium nipponense | reverse complement strand
TACATTCTCAAATAAGAACAACCTAGATTTAACACTGCACATTCATACTGGTTAGACCACCCTGTGGTGGGGTGAAAGAATACTACCACCGCAGGTCCTGCGTTTCGTAAAAGGCGACTAAAAGGACAGCTGCTGCCTTGCAATCTCACTTTTTTAGTGAAAGTCTAGGCCCACCGCCAATAACTGTGGAAACTGCTGCCTCACAGGTGGACTTTTTAGTCAAAGGCGAGGCCCACCGCCAATAACTGTGGTTGATGACAGAAAGGGCATGAGGCCGTAGAAACCCCTTTGCCACATAATAAACCATGCCTGATGTTGTAAGGAAAGGCACATCATGCAACCAACCCCTTAGGGATAACGGTGGGAAAGAAGATTCATACCGATTAGACGGGACTTCGTACGCTATTCTACCGCAGCATGATTAAACACATTCCTGGAAGACTCCCGACGGAATTACCTTTGTTTCAGACAAGTGACAATTAACATAAAGAAGAGATTAAACTCCAGGATGGCACATTAGACTCTCTCTCTCTCTCTCTCTCTCTCTCTCTCTCTCTCTCTCTCTCTCTCTCTCTCTCTCTCTCTCTCTCTCTCTTGCGCGCACACACACACATACACACACACAGAAACTACAACTTTACGAGCGAGCAGTGCATAACACAACTTCAACAGTTGTTTATGTTGAGGAACTAAATACAGTATCTAATTAATAAAGGTTATAGTAGCATTAGCAAATTATGCTACCACAAAAGAACTTTATATTACCATCCATCAAAGAAAAGCAATCTAAGCGATCAACTCATATGATGTTGCAATGCTTAAATGCAAATGATAATTCGAATCATCAATATAGACGTACCCTTAGAAAAGTAATCCTACCCTCACTTCGAGTATGTCCCGAGATTTTTTGTTAGTCATGCATGCAACAGTCATGGACTGTGAGGCATAGTCCCTAACCTAGACCATTGCATCGAAACACAGACATGATTTAAGAAACTACTGGTTAACAATAGAGAAATCAGGAAACTGAACGATACCCGTATAGTTTAGCACTTTCAACAATATGCTGTTATTTTTAATCATTTTAAGTTAACATTGCCGATTATTTTCGTCAACACAGTGATATAACGACAGTTACAGCATATGTGCATTCAGTGACTACCTTGAAAAAAAAAATTTAAAAATACAGCAAGTTCAGGGATTTCCATTCATGAATGCTAGATAAGATTTTAATTATTTTTCATGTGAAACTGTTATTGAACAATGAGCCAGAAATCAATAAACATTTTAATGACTATAAATACTACTTCGTTGAAATAACACACACAACAGGGATACATCAACACTGACTGTAAAGTGGTAGTTGAATTTTATATCATTGACAGGAATACTTGACTGAAAGAAAGATGGACTAATTTTCTAGACTTATGAAAAACAGCAATGGAATCTTACATCATTTACTGGAATTTTAACAACAATGGAACAATGCGTCGTTGATTATTTTTTTTTAAATAGTCCTTAGTGAAGAAATTAATTGTGCGAACAATTACACTTCAGTATTTATGTTACTTTGAAGCATTTTACTTTTTTCTGAACTCCTTTTTTTTGTGCTTTTACGCACACCTGTTCCAACTATGACTAACTAGTACTTAAGCTGGCTCATGTGGGGAGTCTTTCAAAGTCTGGCAGAAGAGCAAAGTTCAAAGAGAAGGAGTGCAGCCTTTATGTTTTCACATCTGCAGTTCAGGTCAGTTTGCTATGCTTGATTACTGCTCCTGAAGTAGATTCTTTCTCGCAGTACTATCTAAAAATCAACTGAGGATTACGTTCCGTGCTTGCTTCTTCCAGGCATTTACAAACAGGTGCAAATGACGTCCCAAGGAGAAAAAGGCGGTTATCCGGTGGAGGTTTAGTGAAGCCAAGTCATAATCTTTACAGGGAGGGCCAAGTTTATGAGGATTATCTTTGGGTAGAACGTAGTTTCACAGTTCCATTGTTATTTTGAAGGGATTACCTTGATGCAGAGAGGTCAAAGTTTCTAACCAGAATGCCAGCGAAGGGAGAAGCTCCCTTAATGATATCTGACTGATTAACAAGGGTCCTGTATCTTTTTTTTTTATGAATGCATGGGATCAAAACATCAATAGTCTACAACATGTAAATTCCATAACATAGACGACAAGAACAATTTAGTAATTTCCTTACGAAACACGAGGACACAGCAATACAATTAGAGCTCCCATAACAACTTCTGTTCATTTCCTTATCCCCCTTTACACTAATGTAATTACCTTATCTTACCGTAGAAAAACCATACTCTTCCCGCTAACTCGTGCCCCAATTCGGGAATTTTACGCACTTTCAGATTCTCCTCAAACATTTGTTATTACAACCGTGGTCAATTATTTATCGATATTTTTCTTATGTATTCTCGTCCCAGTCACCCTCGAAATATTATTATATAATAATTCACCACTTTCTTTCCAGCATCAACTAACGT
>NC_061110.1:70545859-70550053 GCF_015104395.2 Macrobrachium nipponense | reverse complement strand
ACTACACCTAAGAGCAAATACGGACAGACTATACATAACACGAAAGGAAGGAGGGAGAGGGCTACTAAGTATAGAGGACTGTGTCAACATCGAGAACAGAGCACTGGGGCAATATCTGAAAACCAATGAAGACGAGTGGCTAAAGAGTGCATGGGAAGAAGGACTAATAAAAGTAGACGAAGACCCAGAAATATACAGACAGGAGAATGACAAACAGAACAGAGGACTGGCACAACAAACCAATGCATGGACAATACATGAGACAGACTAAAAAACTAGCCAGCGATGACACATAGCAATGGCTACAGAGGGGAGAGCTAAAGAAGGAAACTGAAGGAATGATAACAGCGGCACAAGATCAGGCCCTAAGAACCAGATATGTTCAAAGAACGATAGATGGAAATAACATCTCTCCCATATGTAGGAAGTGCAATACGAAAAATGAAACCATAAACCACATAGCAAGCGAATGTCCGGCACTTGCACAGAACCATTACAAAAAGAGGCATGATTCAGTGGCAAAAGCCTTCCACTGGAGCCTGTGCAAGAAACATCAGCTACCTTGCAGTAATAAGTGGTACGAGCACCAACCTGAGGGAGTGATAGAAAACGATCAGGCAAAGATCCTCTGGGACTATGGTATCAGAACGGATAGGGTGATACGTGCAAATAGACCAGACGAGACGTTGATTGACAAAGTCAAGAAGAAAGTATCACTCATTGATGTCGCAATACCATGGGACACCAGAGTTGAAGAGAAAGAGAGGGAAAAAATGGATAAGTATCAAGATCTGAAAATAGAAATAAGAAGGATATGGGATATGCCAGTGGAAATCGTACCCATAATCATAGGAGCACTAGGCATGATCCCAAGATCCGTGAAAAGGAATCTAGAAAAACTAGACGCTGAAGTAGCTCCAGGACTCATGCAGAAGAGTGTGATCCTAGAAACGGCGCACATAGTAAGAAAAGTGATGGACTCCTAAGGAGGCAGGATGCAACCCGGAACCCCACACTATAAATACCACCCAGTCGAACTGGAAGACTGTGATAGAGCAAATATATATATATATATATTTTATATTATATTATATATATATAGTTTATATATATATAATATCTATATATATATATTATAATATATATATAATATTATAATCTATATATATATTATATTATATATTATATAATAATATATATATTATATAAGATAGATATATTCTAGATATATATATAGTATATATATATATATATATATATATCTATATAATCTTATCTATATCTTATCTATATCTATATCTATATCTATATCTTATATTCTATATATAATATATATATATATATAATATATATATATATATATATAATTATAAGTTATTATTTATTATTATTATTATTATTATTATTATTATTATTATTATTCTTACAGGAGACTAAAACACACCTTTTACGTATTTGTTTTAAGTACGCAAGCATTCAATGCTTAGGAAAAATCATGTCAACAGTCATTAAAATGCTATGTCGAAGATGAAGTCCATGTGCAGAATATTATTTCACTCTTTTAAATCCTCAAGAAGCTGAAAATCATAATTAAGCGTTGGTAAATTCCTTTTTACGCCTCTCGGATGATAAGGTTATGATTTTTAGGCAATTTCCTTGTCTTAATTGACAACCAAACTTTGCCTGAAATAAGGTAATAAAAGTTAGTAATTCTGTATTTGCAGCACTGATGTCCAACTGCTTTACATTATGGTTGTATATTAAACGCACTGAACAGCTACTGTTGATAATGCACCAGATTACACATGGAATCTGTGCTTGACATATCTTTACCATGGAAACTGAGAATTCATACTTGAATGCTTGTTTCAATTTTTTCAGCTTTTATGTTTATTTTGTTAGATGTTGTCTGTGTTTTAAGCATTGTACCTCGAAAAAGTGCTGAAATAACACGAAAGCGCTCGGTACTCCTTTTTATTTTTCCTGTGGCCTTGGTCCTGGCTATATGTATAGTCACGCGCTATTCAGTGACATATAAACATGGGTCTTTTTTATTATCTAATCAGGGAGTGTATGAGCTATCGGTTCCACAAAGGAAGATCGTACAGGGCAGGTACAGGGTATGCAAACAAAACCATCCACTCGGCTGGGACACGGGCATGAGGGGAATGGCCGAGGAAAGATAAACATATCGAAAAGAAAAGAAAGAGAGAGAGAGAGAGAGAGAGAGAGAGAGAGAGAGAGAGAGAGAGAGCTCTCAGGTGGGCAATAATGGACGAATGTCACTCAGAACTAATTTTTCGATAAAGTTTTGAGGCGTTTATGACTATCAGCCATACATCAAAAGGTTGGAGTATTTTTTTCTCTTTGTTTTGTTCACATCATTTTAACACCCGCCCCTGACTTTGGCGATGGGAGAAGTGAGCTGTTATTGATCTGTTCGGAAAATTATGTTATGATTTATTACTGCTTCATGTCAGCTGATGATTGTGTGAGAGAGAGAGAGAGAGAGAGAGAGAGAGAGAGAGAGAGAGAGAGAGAGAGAGAGAGAGAGAGAGAGACTGGAAAAACAAAAATATATCCTCACTAAAGACGATTATCTATCCGACATCATTTCCCAGCAGGTTCTGTAGTATGTGAATAACACTAATTTCCGATGGTAAGACATGAAATTATAATTAAATTTTTTTAATCAGTAAATCAGGTATAGGTATTTCATCATAAGGAGTGTCTTAAGAATAAGATCATCTCAATCCATAATAGGAGTCAGCACCTTATATCATCCACATCATATTACCTAGCAAGGCAAAAAAATCTTTTGGATTTGAACTGTGTTGGAGGGTTAAGAATATATTGTTTTTTACGACTATCATAGTCTCTGAATTTATTTAGTCTGAGTTTGCTGTAAATACAGAATCGTTCTTATTTTCATATTCGGAGGATTAGGGTCGGTTTCATTATGGTTTGATAAGGCAGCTTTTCGTCACTGCCTAGTTCTTGAAATCAGTTTTGTATTTGTGAGATGGTTAGAGATCTCATTATTTTACTATTAGTATCAGTGAAAAACTATGAAAGTGCCTATAATTCTTGAATTTCAATAGTTTTTTGAATTTCCAATTTTCATAAAGAAAGTACCTTAAGCGTATCAAAATTTGACTTTTAAATGTATACTCCTGGTTTACAATTCATATGCAGCAACTTGGTAAAAATTAAGATACGAAAAAATGAAACAAGTTAGTTAGAAATGTTTACTGGTACGATTTATTCAAATAAACTTCATTGCAATACTACCATGAAAGATTACCAACTCATGTCAGTCGCATATCCAGAAAAATGAGAGGTATTGAATATAATGCCTTGTCCAGCAAAATAACAAATCTTCCAAAAGGTATCAAGAATACGTAATAGGTTACAGTAAGAAATATTATGCACACTACAACAAAAGCATACCCGATCAATGATATGAACTTGAGGAGCACAAGTGGCCACTTTACGCCAAGTAGCAGTAGTATCTTTCAACATTGCTGGAACATGCGGTAGATCTAAAGAATTTTAGGATTATCCTTAAAACCAAAAGCCATCAAAGTGGGCCAGCACTTCTCTTGTCCACACATGAGATCGTCAAGTGTACAAGTGTACAAAAGCAAGCTTTCAAATGAAATATTTCCAGACAAACAGCCAATGCTGATATCAATCTATAAAGAACAGAGAGAAATGCCTTCAAATGACGAAACAAAAATAAATATTACACCTTATCAATTAGAAATGGTCTTAAATAAATCAAACAAATGGTTTTCCACAGTTAGCCTTATTGGTTTTGCATACCCCTGGCTAGTACTGCCACTTGTCACCACGGTCTAGAGTCTAGACCGTGCTTGTCACAAAACTACATGAGATCTGGAACACATAATATCTACTTTAAATAATACATACTTACAAGCATGTGTTTTCAGTGAGAATTTAATGCTTCTAGTCACGTGCATTAGGAGTTAACTGCTGGTTAGTGAACTCATTAGGTCTCACCAAGGGTTGATGAGCCTAGACGTCTAAGGGTCTTATTTCGATATTAATAGACTACAGTTTATCTATATTTTCATTATATTCGTTCAGACCTGAAAGTTTATTCAGTTCGTTAGATAAAGCAAATGTGAAGCTGTACTATGTCGTTTCTTCTGATTAGAATGTTTAACTTCC
>NC_061110.1:70515859-70540859 GCF_015104395.2 Macrobrachium nipponense | reverse complement strand
TTTCTGTTCTTATTATTTTTCTTTTAGTATCTAAAAAATTAATAGAGTTATTAGCTTCTTTTTCCATGGTGAATTTTATTGATGGTACTAAGGAATTAAGATCAGAGAGAAATTCATCAGTGTTGTGGTTTACATTCCAAACAGTAAAAGTGTCATCCACGTATCTAACCCAATAAACATCATCTGGTAATATGCTGTTGGCAATACGAGTTTCATAGAATTCCATGTATATGTTAGACAACTCGTATTGCCAACAGCATATTACCAGATGATGTTTATTGGGTTAGATACGTGGATGACACTTTTACTGTTTGGAATGTAAACCACAACACTGATGAATTTCTCTCTGATCTTAATTACCTTAGTACCATCAATAAAATTCACCATGGAAAAGAAGCTAATAACTCCTTAATTAATTTTTTAGAATACTAAAATAATAAGAACAGAAAATGGCCTAAAATTCAAAATTCACAGAAAAGCTACAAACAATAACCTAATGATCAATGCAAAATCGACCCATACACGCAACGTAAAGTAGGAAAGACAGTTATTTTGCAACAGCCCCAAACAAGAAGAAGGCGTGGTTTACAAAATACCTTGTGAATGTGGCAAATTCTACCTGGGACAAACAGGTTAAAGATATCGATAAGAGAATTTCCCAGCATCGATATTGTGTAAGAACAAATTCTCCAAACAGTGCTATGACTTACATGTACAAAATTGTGGCTGTCCTATCCTTTGGAACAAAACAGAGACATTTATTCAAAGAAAAAGATATGATTGCAAGAAATTTGTTAGAAGCAGCTTGCATATGTTTTAGCAAACAAAATAACTTTAATATAAGTCAGGGCATATATAAATTGGACCCTTTATTCCTTCATATTGTTTCCCAACAGTACAAATTCAGAGAAAAGTTTAAATGACCATTCACCAAATCGTTGAATAGTTCTCTCTTTTAACCTGTTTGAATTGCTGGTTTGACAATTTGTTTATGATTTAAACAACCTAATTTTTACTTTGACAATTATGATATTTTTTTTTTTCCCAGTGGGAAAGTGTTTATGAATTCTTGTAATGCTCATTCTGTTAGTTAAAATAAAGCTCTTGAAGAGGCCTGGTGGAAGGCAAATTCGATATCGAGCTACTAGAGTCTTTAATTCTCTTTTCTCTCCTGTGGACGATATTGACATATCTCATCTCGTGTATATGAAGATTAATATATATACATACATACTTATATCTATATAATACATATATATATATATCATACTACAATATATTATACATATATATATACATATATATAGTATATCATATATCATACATATTATTATATAATAAATACATAATTATCTACATTATATATATTTACTACATATATATATACATATATATATATATACATATATAATACTATATATATACCTATAACTATATATACATGATATATAATATATATACATATATATATACATATATATATATACATACTATATATATATACATATATATATACATATATATATACATATATATATACATATATAATCATATATATACTCCATATATATATATCATATATAGTATAAATTACATATATATACATATATATACATATATATAGTATAATTATATACATATTATATTATATTTATATATATATTATTATTACATAATAATAATATATATATATATACAATATAATATACATTAGTATAATATACATATATATATACATATATATATTTATTACATATATATATATATTACAGTATATATATTATATATATATAACATATATATAATACATATTATATCATATATATATATTACATATATATCATACATATATATATATAACTATATATATACATATATATATATATTAACATATATATATATACATAATATATATACTATATATAAAATATAATAACATATATATATATACATATATATATATATCATATATATACTATATATATATATCTTATATATACATATATTATACATATAATATATACTATATATCATATATACATATATATCTAATACATATTATACATATATATATAATAATATACATATATATATACATATATTATATACATATATATACATATATATATATATACATATCATATACAATATATACATATATATACATAATTATACATATCATATATATATACATATATATATATATAGTATACATATATATAATATTACAATACATATATATATAATACATATATATATAATATATTATTTACTACATATATATATATATATATATATATAACATATATATACTTATATACATATATTATATATAATACAATATATATATATATATACATATATATACATATACCTATATATATATACTATACATATATATTTATACATATATATATATACATATATATATATATATTATATATATATATACATATATATATAGTATATATATATATATATATATCTACATGATTTTGACCAATTTTGAATAATTATTTATATTATAATTTTATAATATCATCCTATATATATATATATATAATATATATATATATATATATATATATATATATATATATATATATATATATACAATAGTATATATATATATATATATATATATATATATATATATATATATATATATATGAATATAAAGGGCTACAACAGTGAGTTTGTATAGAGGAGGAGGTAGCCATAACGATAACAAAACATGCTTTTCTTCTGCTGATTCATTTCGTATAATCTACCTCTGAATACATAGAAATAGAAGATGAGGTAATGATGCCATAATCATTTTGAATTTGTTGGTAGTAAAATTCAAATTAAAAACATGGTGCGCTGTATATTCCAGCGCCAGTTACAAAGGAAACAAAACATATGTATTTGTGTGTGCTACTGATTTTCTAAAGCAATTACCTATTACCAGTATTACACAGAGTCGATAGAATAGTGATAGTATTAATCAATATTATGGGTAATATTTAATTACTCGCATTCAGAGTTGTTTTATTAGTCATTAATAATGGGCATCAGTAAAGCAGTCGTAATTAGAAAATGAATGTTTTAATATACCTAATTGAGCAGTAAAATAGTACTATTAAGTCAAACTGAAAATAAAACTATGTGAAAGAAAAGCAAACTGTATTAAATTCCAAAATAATCACCTAAAATTATTGTTTGTTTTCATGACAAGTGAATTTTTAAATGTGCTGCTCAAGAGGTTGATAGCCGTTAAAACAAAAAAGAATGGTCAATCTAAATTACAATAATGATGCAATGACGTCTAGTGATAACTAAAAAGTTCATGCAAGTCGATGCATCAGGGCCAAGAAAAGTGTACGAACATGAAAGTAGTACAAGATTACTGAACTGGGAAGTCGTGAGTAAAATAGATAAGCAGCAATGAAGGTAGTTTGGAGAACAAACCAACGACTCAAGTTGGAAAGGTCGCTTCGAGTAAGGAGAGTCTCAAAGATCCACTAATCCGAGGGCTTGGGTAAAAGGCTCCCCGAGCAACATCTCACTAATGCCGCGCATTAACCTCCAAGAAGTTTATACATTTGGGAAATGACTTGTTGAGTGTCTCTCTGAGCTGTTGTTATCACTCGAGGAAGTCCCTCGCCAAGTAGGGATTTACATCTAAAATCTGATTACCGAATTTTTTGTTTTATTTATTCATGCTTTTTGATGGAATGTAGTAAAATCCTAATAGGATCTCAGGGACTTACAAAGCGATAAAAGTAGCGAGATACTTTAATGAACTCGATAATATTCACGGATTATCAAATTTGCTTTATGATTACCGTGAATTTTTTTTTTTTCAAATATGCGATGCAAGTACTTGATCAGTCAAAATGTAAATTAATGCCAAAGCTTTAACCATTTTCGTCAAAGACAAACATCGAAATTAAAACCTGTTCAGCAACCGACAGTGTCCACTTGCTTTATACATTATTTTTGTAGAAATAGTACACTATTTTTGTAGAAAGTTGAAGGTTAATAGGTCACTCACGTAAAATACATTAGTTTACCATTCTAATTTACAACAAACTTTATGGGATGTTAGTTCTGATAGCTGCGTCAATATATATGATTTAATTAATATTTCAGAGCAGTATTTCGTCTTTGAGGCATTCATCCAGAAAAAAAGATACTGCAAACATTGAAAAGAATATCAGCCATACTGCTTATTAATTACTGTCTATTAAGTCAGGTTCCGATGGGGTGCTTAATATTCTATCTTAAATAATAATAGGCGACTCCATTTTTATCTTGAAAGAAAAGTGATTAAAATTTATGAAGCTAATTCTCCGTCTCGTTCAGAAAGGTGATTTGGATTTTTTTTACGGGGCTGCATATTACAGTCTCTTTTACAACTGCACAAGAACTTGCTTATTGCCTTTATCATACCGCAGGAGGAATCTCTTGTAAAACACAGACCACAAACAAGATTTCAAAATAGACAAAAATTGCCATACTAAGAGAAGGGCACAACATCCAAATCAGTTCATATGTACAAACATTGTAAAAGAAAATAGTGGGGAATCTTCTTATCCCACCAGTGAGGAGTGGGCTGCCGAATTCAAGGGGGTGCTGGAACATCACAAAAGATGAGCCTCATAGGAAGCTTCCAAAACATCAACCAGCAATAAACGATTGGTCCCCATTCATTGTATCCTGTTTAAAGGACAATCTTATGGCTGGCCTACATATAGGCAGGGGAACCAGCCTCTTTATAAGCTAAATTGTATCAGTGTGGTAAGTAACTATCTGCAAGAATGATACCATAAATTTTGCCACAGAACAGAAACTGACCAATGTGGACACTTACAGTGCACTTTTGAAGTATTTCAAGACTGTCCCAGACAACCCCAGATTGAGATATGGGTTCACTAATTTAATCTTCAGTTACACAGTAGTGGAATATGTCAGCTAAGTGACTGCTTCAAAGGTTCAGCAGTTTAAAGAGGAAAGTAGAGGGAATGCAGGGGAGAGCTGCAAGAGGCATCTGGTTTCTCTAGGCCAGTGCCTCTGTCCACGCTCTCAAGGTAGAAGTGACTGAAGTAGCCAACTCTGGCTCTGAACTGTTACAACATAAAACCAACCCACTCTACCTAATATCATTTGACTTCTTGTTATTCCTAATACTCTAGTGCAGTCTGTCATTTTGGAACATTGAGCATGTGGTCCATACTATGGAGGGGTATTGCAATCCCAAAGATGCAACCCCTTCCTACTGCGTTAACATAATAATGCTTGGTAAACAGTGTGATTTTTTAAAAATCATACAATTAGAGCCTTCTCTTGCCAGGCATTCTAAGTGAGGTCAAGAACTTTTCTTAATCATTCTCATAATCAATATACAAATAAAATTATATACCACTTCCTATTTACCTGTCTTTAGAACCATGAATGTAATGAGATGAACTCGAGAATTCATGGTGATCTGACAATAAAATATCATGTATTTAACATTACATACTTTATATCACAAATACTGATTGCTTAGTAACTTGATGGTTCTACTTTTGGTCAAAGAGAAATAAAGCCAAGAGATTGACAGAGAGAATGGAACTTAACCTTGATGGAAGCAATACAAATCCATAACGACAGGTAGCTGCGAACCGAGTCTGAAGAGAGGATTTTCAGCAAGAAGACAAACTGCTAGTTCATCAAAATATAAGTAAAGGAGGAAACCTAAGATGAGCCATAGATAATACAACTGGGTAAGGATCTAGGTCTTTTCAGTAGAAGAAGTTATTACATAAGATTTATAATGGTACAAAGAAACCTATATTTTGAATAAATAGTATACTGATTATCAACAACTAGAAAAGCTTCATGAATAACGGCAACAGGAAGTTCTAGAAGGCTGATGCACCTATCCACTCCACTTGAGAGCTGGGGAAGAGGAGTATTAGAAAAAGGGTAAATAAAGACCAGTGGCTCTCAAAGCACCATAGTTGGTATTGTTGGAAGTGTATTGTTAGAAGTACATTAGTGGAGGAGAGTATTGTAAGAAGTGACTGGAGAAAGCAAACGTAACATCAAAGCAATCGTGATTAGAATACCAGAAGCCCAAAAATGATTAAGGTCATGGAAAAGGCGACAGGGAGCATGTGCTGGGGGTTAAGTCTTGCCATGTTTGTAGCAGAAAACACAAGGTTACTAAAAGTAAAATTGAGTCGCCTATAAACGCCGTTTCCCGAACTTGTTTATCGAAATGTACAAAAGAAAAATGTTTAAGTTTGCCTTATTATCAGCACTGAGTGTTTTTTTTTTAAATGTTTGTACTTTGCAAAATGTTTGTATAGAACGGTCAATTAATGCTTATATAACTCTTTGTTTTATTATTCTCATCAATCAGCAATAGTTTCAGATAATACTTAGCCCTTTTACTAGTGCTAAAGAAAGCCTTGGAATGTGTTCACTGTTTTTGAGCATTTCAAGAGCATTCATTGTGTTCTCATGTTAATAATTGACGATATGACTGCACCTACTTTCTATCTGTATATTTAGATAAGTTTTTGAGAGGTATGAAGGCATTCAAATATGAGCATGAATTCCGTCGGAGCATTTTCCAAATAATATTCTTAAAAAAGTTTTTAAGTTACTACGGTAAAAATGAATTGAAATGAGTTTTTTTTTTTTCAAGGTTAAAAGCTGACGAGGAACACCCAGTGCATGTAGAAAAATAGAGCTAGGATGGAGGGGTGGGTTGAAGGGTTGTAGGAGAAGCAGAATGGCAGGGCCGAGTAGTTTCTAACTTTAACATATTAATTTATTTATACTTTCAAGACAATTTTTTTTTCTTTTTACGAGACGTTTCGGTGTAAATTCCCCTGAAGCACCTATATGATTCGTTTACTCCTACGTCAATATAGCTTTGGAGTGATTTAACTTGCAGGGATATGAGAAACTTACATATGGCAAAGTTAGCATTATCCGTATGCTGTTACCATTGTTGCTATAAATTGTCAAGAGACTAAAATAATCGGCATGTGCTCTTCGTAATATTTTGTTCAGAGTAAATAAAATTAGCTAGAATATCTCCCAATGGAAAACAACACAACATACTTTATTCTTGAGTTTCACTCACGAAATTATGGAAAAATTCCAAGTGTAATTTTTTAGGACTTCGCAGTTTTGAAAGAACAGTATAGATACAAGGAAAGTTGGACATTAAAACAAGCTCTATCGATAAAGCTATAAATGCCCCAAATTTATAAAATAACTGATAAAGAGGTTCTTACATGCATGTTAATCTTCAGCCACATATAGTAGAGAAATCCCAAGAAGAAAGCGTAAAGTATTCTATATCTTAACGACGTGACCTCATCTTCGGTTGTACTTTCTTCCTTCTTCAGAAAGTCCTTTTTATTCAAATCGCCCTGTTCTTCGTTCATCGTAAGATTATATCAAAGATGCAGACACTGTAATAGATATGGATTTCTTTTAAAACAAACTATGACACGTTCCTGTTTAGGATTAAAAGATAAAAGATGGTATAATATGATAAGTTTTCTTGAACAAGAAAAAATTAACTGATATGAGTAAGTTGCAAATCTAAAGGTTATCATTAAGATAAGTCCTAGCGTTCATCACGCACAATTCTTTTTCCAGTTTCGTACCCATAATAACGATTTGATAAATGTCAGAAAAAATATTTACCATGAGGTAGAGCCAAAAATTGCCACGCTAAAAATTCTGTCACAAAAAACATGGTAATAATGGGTTAATTATGACAAACTAGGACATAATTAAATCTGTTTTTTCTTCTTATCGCTCTCCTCCAATAATATTACTATATTTATATATATATATATATATATATATATATATATATATACATATATATATATATATAATACATTATATATAATACAATATATATATTATATACATATATATATATAATTAACCATATATATATACATATATATATATATATATATATATATATATATATATCATATATTATATATATATATAATATATAATATTATATATACATATATATTAAATATATATTATAGTATATATACATATTTAATATACATATATATATATACATTATATATATATACAAATATAATATATATATATCTATATAATTATATATAATATATATACAATATATATATATATCATATATATACATATATATATTTATATATATATATATATATATATACATATATATACATATATATACATATATATAACATATATATACATATATATATATATACATACACATAAAATATATATATATGCACGTGTACTTGCTTGTGTGCCTGATCTTGCAAGCGGATGGGTGCAAAGGCGAAAAGAGAAGTGGTTGAAGGTTGATTTAATCATTATAAGGCTAATGAAAATTTACGATAGATATAGTTTAAATTGACAAGAAAAGGATGTGAATTTGATTGTTCAGGTAAATGTGGATGTTTGATTTTCGTAAGAGGTTAGTGGGAGTTAGATTTCAGGGGAAAACACATGAAATATAGGCAAGATTTACAAACTTGGATTTGGAGGAGTAAATGATGATTATATAAGTTTCCATGATGGTTTTACCAGTTATTGAAAGTTAGAAGTAGTAGTAAACACACTTAGTGGTGGTAATGAGGAAATTAACATTTTAGTGGATTACAAAATCTGTCAAGATTAACTGAGAAGTATTAATATTCATAGACCTTCTCCAAAATCTGGTTCAATCATTGAAGCAGTTGATGAAGGGGGTAAACAGCACCGTTTTTATCTTGGTAAAAAGGAAAGGCATTGGGACAGAAACACTAAGTTTGCTTATGTAGGAAAATGGAAATGACCTTAAACACGTAATTTGTCTGTTCATCTTGTACACGGCGATTCACTCCTCAGGATTGAGGTACGTAGCGGTTTTCTCAAGGGAGTCAGGTGTCTTCCAACACAACCCATCTGGAGAACATTTATGTGCAGGTGAAAATAATCTAGAATCCATACCCCCAAGATAAAGGAACTGCTCAAGTATGAACCCCAGCCATCATTTTGTGTTGGGGAATAGAAGCATTTTCATGGTTGAGGTGTTTACCAGAACTACCACAGACAGATTCCAGTCATCTGACTCCAAGCAAGATCTTGATCCCTTCTTGGTTCAAAAGAATGGGGAGTTTGGAGAATCAATGGAAGACGACCAGTATTCCTTCACCCACTGAGCTGAATGTACGTGTGTATGCTTATGATAAATGCATATCTGCTAAAATGACAGTTTATACCAGAGGAACTGCCAAAGCTCAGCTGGATGTTCCTGTTCAGACAGGAACCCACTGATATCTCCTTGCATTTGCTGATCTGTTGAATTCTTCCCATGAGGACCAACATGCTAAGGGACTTTGTCTCCTCCTGTTTGGGTAGAAGACTGGACTTCTCCTAGTTTATCATGATCACCCGATCAATGCAAAAGGAGAAAATGAGTCTAGGAGGATGCTAGATTCAGCTGATCATCAAATTTCCTCAGCTGTCAAATGCTAAAAGAATGCCCTCAAACAGTAATTAGTGTGAATATTCACATGAACATCTGTGGGGTAATTGAAAGTCGATTGATTACAAATGAGAGACCGTCTCTTGTAGCAGATGGCATCAAAGTACTTCTGAGGGTCCTTATCTGCATGGGCATAAAAAAATATGCATCCTTCAAATCTGTTGAAAGACTGAAGTCACCCTCCCTGATAAAAGCCACCTGGCACAGGGGCTTCTATTGTAAATGGAGAATATAAAAAAAAAATGGATTAAGGATGAGAGGTCGGTTACCTATCTCCAGCCAAAGTCACCTTTTGCTCCCCAAGGAGTGCTGAATGTATGACACAGATATATACAGGAAAAAATGTAATATTATATGGTAAACACTTTATCAGTAATTCTAATAAGCTAGTCTTTTTTAATGCAATAACAAGTAATTAGTCTTTCTTTTCCAGGACTATGCATCTTCTAATGTAAGTGATGCTTAATCTCCATTTTTTCATCAATTGTATGTCATTTACAAAATTCTTGAGGACCATACTTTTTTTAAAACGTTCGTTGTTGCAATGATCATAATTGCTAGTCTCTAGTTGAATATGAAAGTTTGTATAAAAGGAGGGCCGATAAGATGTCTCTAAAAATAAACCTGGAAAATATATTTAAATATATTTGACAATCTTTTAAAATATTACCAGATTACAATTAGATATGAACATTTATTAGATGGGAATTATATGGTTTGTACATAGAGATGAAATGCAAAATTTTGTATGATGAAATAAATTCGATGTACTCAATGGTTTCCAACCGGTGTGTCCTTGCAGCACAGGGTGCTGTGTGATTGACTGAGTGTGCCACAATATTTTTTGGGGAAAAAATGAATAATTCAAAAGGACGGAATTTTTTTTTTTCATTTTTATGTTTCATCGATTCTCTTTCTCGTCCCTGGTGTCTGTAGTATCGATAATTCGGGTATCCATACGTCATCACTATATATTATACTTATATATCATTGGTTTTTGCGTGGAAATTTCGTAGATACGTATATAAAGGAGGACTTCATTTGGATTTTTTTCTTTAGTTTGATAACAACGAGAATTTTGCAAGAGCTTAATATTTGAAAAGTAAACTGTTTATAAGAATACGAAAGGTGAAAAAAAGTTTCATTTATAAACGGCTAATGAATCTTTAAAAACAAATATTTATTTTTTTTAAGTCTGTGGCCATTGAGCTTTGTTAGTTTGTTTCAGTTGTGTCAATGCGCTTATAGCATACTTAATACGCGGCCGATGTAACTACTGTTTCAATTGCATTTTATTGCCATTCATTTTACGTTACAATAAAGCCACATCAGTGTAAGGACGATCATTTCTCATTTTCAATGTATCCAGACAAATATGTTTTACTTATATAGGGTTCCATTGAGCGTTTTCAGGGGGGAGCTTGTAGAAGGCCTAGCTGGGTGTGGTGCTTCGAGAGAGAAGTAGTAGTTAGGAACAATTGTTATTAGTCGTTCGTCTTCTCAAAAAAAAAAAAAAAAAGAAAAAAAAAAAAAAAATCTGCAGAAGCGGTCGGTGCGAGTAGGAAGTGTTTGTAGCGCGCTCCGTGAAAAGTGCAGATCTTGCGCATTGTTCAAAACAAGTACGAAGGGAGGGGAAAAGAGAAAAATACTGTAGAAGTTAAATCATGTAGAGTGGAAGATCAATCTGTCATACGAATATATCTCATAATTATTGAAGCAGCACGTATAGATGGAATAATAAAGAAGTACTGGATAAGGTTGAGTCAATCCAAATCGAGAGAGAGAGAGAGAGAGAGAGAGAGAGAGAGAGAGAGAGAGAGAGAGAGAGTCAGCAACTTGCGGACATTGCTCTGATGAAGGTGATGACGAAGGAACTTGCTGTGAAATGTGAGACACATAGTTCCACAAGAGACCTGCACAAAGAAACCAAAAAACTCATTGAAGATGAACTCGAAGAAATAAAAGCAACCACAGAGATATTAGCAAAGTTGATTCAGGATTCGGCTCAGAAAACTAGTGACGTAACGATCAACATTGATGAAATTCAAAAACAAAATTTGACAATGTTTATAAAGACTAAGACAAACATAGACAAAACTAATGCTGAATCACGAAAAGAGTAAAGAAAGTTGCTCTGATCAAATCTACAAACGAAGAGAGCAAATGACAAGAGGCAAATTATGAGAAAAATAACGGCGCCAGCTGAGCAGGTTAGAAAGATAGGTGACGGACTACTTATTTGTAAGATTTCAAGACAGGAAAACTTAGAAAAGGCAAAACGGGAGATTCAGGATATCAGCAATTTAACAGTAATAAGAAGGGTAAACTTGAACCGAAAATAAAAGTAGTACCTAGTATATGTCCCAAGGATGAAAATGACATTGTCAATAACATTGTAAATAAAAATAGTTGGATTTTGATTTACAAAGATGACAAATACATGCACTATATCATCAAAGGCACACCACAAATACGATAGGCTATCTATGATAATTGTGATAAATTGTGGACACTACGTATATCTGATGCAGTGTATACGACTGCTAAATGCCCTATCAATGCTATAAATGTCAGGAATTTGGTCATAGCTCAACAAATTGTAGAAATGACAATTTGATAAGTGCATAGTATATATAAAGAAGAAATATGAAGGCAAACTATAATACGGATTGGGGACTTCGAGTAATCATCTGTGCAATTTAATAAACATACAGTCCGTAGGATATGAAACCAGCACCATTAGAAATCTTATAAACGATCACAAACTAAAGTGTGGAGTTTGCGTATAGTAAACTTTGCGTTCCGGGCTTTAAATAGTTACGCAATGTGTAAGTTTTAGGTAAATAAAAGGATATCTGGGTGTACATTTGCAACTGAAAAGTGTTCTAATAATTTACTGTATGCGCATTACACCGTTAATATTCGAAAAAGGATATTGTTATTATTGTTGAATGTGAGCTGCCTTTTTGGGGTGGCGAATGGAACAGCCAGACGCAGTGGGGGTTGCCGGGCGGAGTGTGCTGTCCTGTCACCACCCTCTTTCCCTCCCTCCCTCCAGGACCGTAAAGCAACTTACGCATATCACCAAGACCACCGAGATAACACTCGATTGATAAAACATCTGTTCGCTACTTCATTTTTATGGGGAAGTATTCGTTTTTCATCATTCATTCTCGAGACAAAGGAGCCTTACATTTGTTTACATATTTATTTAATAACAACATGTAGCCTAGCACTGATAAGTCTTTTTAACATAATTGTAATGTTGAATAAGAGGAGTAGCTACAAATTTGTTTCAGTCAACTACGAGAAATGAGGAATTACCAGAGAATCAGGCAGTGGCAGCAGACACTTATGTAAAAAAAAAATCCTTAATTGTTTTTCCTTATAACTCGGCTCGTCATAAAGATATTGTCAGCATTGTATGTATGATTACCACCCTAATACTCTTGGCTGAAAAGCGGTCTCGAGAAAGAATGATGAAAAGCGAAAATTCCTCATAGAATAAAGTGAACAGGTGATTTGTCTGAATAAATTGTATTACGGTCCGGGAGAGAGAGGGAGACGGAAAACACACTCCACTCGCCTCCCCCCTCTCGCTCTACTGTAATTCGTTAATCAAGATGCATCATTCTTGGGGTTCCAGCTTAAGTAAATCCACTATAATAACAGCAATGATATTGATGCCAGTGACTTTAGCGAATAAGGTGACAGCTTTAAATAAATAGCAATACAACCAGAGCTTTCTCCTTTCTAAATAGGGTCAATGCAAAAATAACATTTCCACAAATTCCATTAAACAGATGCTAAACCAAGTTACGTCATATCGTATCTGGCTAAAAGGCACTTTATATGAATTATAAGTATATACTGATATACTTACGTGTAATGAAATAACACGTAGCTTAGTAGCAGAGTAGGTCTTGCCGTAGTGAACAGCGAGAGAAGCAATTTTCCCGCCACTGCGTCTGGCTGTTCCATTCGCCACCCCAAAAAGACAGCTTACATTCAACAATAATAACAATATCCTTTTTCGAATATTAACGGTGTAATGCGCATACAGTAAATTATTAGAACACTTTTCAGTTGCAAATGTACACCCAGATATCCTTTTATTTACCTAAAACTTACATATAGCGTAATCCATAGGTGGGTGGACAGAAAAAAAAAAATAACAGAATATAGATATGCATGTTAATGGAGACTTCGCTAGTTAATAATGTAAGTGGTTATTTCTAAAATTTACGAAATGACGGAAGGGTCCCATAACTTTTACTATGTACCGAGAGAAAACAAAAACGGCGGTGGAGTGGGAATCTTTGTAAAAAAAAAAAAAAAAAAAAAAAACATACAAAATATCTATAATGAACCAAAATGTGTTCAGTACATTTGAATACACTAGCCCCAAAATTACACACACCAACACATACAAATCATAGCAGTTTATAGACAACCACGCACAATTGAGATTTTTCCTAGACGAATTCAATGACTTCCTCGACTCGTTAGCTAATAACAGAAATATACTGATTTGTGGTGGATTCAACCTACATCTAGAATGATAACATATGTCAAGAGAGTTACCTGACAGCCATGATCTCGTAAATGTTGTGAGAGAAACGTCATCATTATTGAACCATACCATTAACTTAGCTAGTGGTGCAAAACAAAACCAGCGAGATTGTGAGCGACATACAAGTTGAGCCTGAATGCTCGATAACTCATATACATAAACTAGTCACATTCAGTACTATAAATATATGGGAAGGAAAATGCGACAAAGAAAATCTAAGCTTCTGTAGACCAATATCGAACCTACGTACTTATCAATGCATAGAAATGGTAGTTCACAAACAAACGTTTTAACACTTAGAGTTGTATACACAAATGGTATAAAAGCTACTTAGAAAACAGGAAGGTTACAGCGGTTATATATGTGAAATCAGGAAGTAAAGACCTAACTAAAGGATTAACTACCCCAAGGCAGCATTCTGGGAACACTGCAATTTGGTATTTACACAATTGAACTATCTAGAATTCTAAATAAGCACAAAGTTAAATATAAACTGTATGCTGATGATTCCCCTGTAAACTGATGATACCCAGGTCTTTTTTCCTGTCGAAATGGTAGAAGACGCCATTAGTAAAGTTCATGCAATAGTGAAGATATATAAAAAAAGTGGATGTCGGCGAAGATATTGAAACTTAATGAAGACAAAACTGAGTGTATGTTACTTGGATCTGACATTGTACTACGAAAATATGAATACTTAAAAAAAAAAACTATTGAAGCAAATGAATAATGGAGCAACAGTGAGGAACTTGGGAGTGTTTATTGATAATAAATTGTCAATGAAGAACCATATATAGCATATTGTAAAAACCCGTAATTATAACATTAAAAAAATTGCATTTATTAGAAAATACCTAAACGAAGATACTCTGAAAACAGCAATTTGCAACCAAATAATTTCGAGGCTTGGCTACTGTAACGTTATATACTACGGTCTCACCAACTACCTACTAAGAAATTGTAAGGAGTACAAAATAGAGCCGCATGATTAATAAAAGGACTACGTTCCCATGATAGAATAACCTCAGCTCTAATTGAGCTACATTGGCTCCCAGTAAAAGCAAGAATAGAATAGAAAATACTTCTTACAGTCTTTAAAGCACTAAAACACGGTGAACCAAGATACCCTTGAAACGGCTTAAGCTTCTTTAGACCTAAAATGAATATTGTAATCAAACATGCAAGCGAAGCGTATACAATGTTTGAGCCTAGAACAAATCGGTAGTCAGGCGAAAAAGCATTAGTACATTGGGCACAAACTATACGGCGTTATACCGCCTGATGTGAAGATCACACATGGAGAAAGCAAATTTGAAAAAGAATTAAAGACCCTCGTATTCTGCAGGAGCTACGATACTGAAAAAAAAAAAAAACTAAACGATTATAAAATATAAGAAGCACCTTATTTTGAAAATTATTATGGGCCGGCAGAGAGGGAATCATCCCTGTGGATGGCTGCACATAAAACCAAACAAGGTGAAATAAAGTGCAGTACGCACGAACTTGCAAAGAGTATTAAACACATCAAAGAGAAGCACAGAAGCTGCCACAATTCAATTCGGTAGACAAGCATTAGTTTAGGTCAGACAATTTACTTTAATTAACGTTAATTTCTTATTTGAATGCCACAAAATGCCTCTGATAAGATCATGGCATTTTATATAGTCCAAATACTTCAATTGGCTCACTAGGGGCATGAACAAAACTATAATGGAGCCATAAACTGGAAGCAGTAATCTTGCATACAAAACACTTACTCAAACGCAAGAAAAATCCTTTGGCGAAAAATGTCCATGCAGGTCCGCACTAATAAAACACCGGTGGCACTGGAGATGTGCTTCAGTCATTAAAAGTTTAAAACGATGTGGAACACTTATGTTGTTATAAGTTCGTTCGTCCTGGAACCTTCTTTTACGTACTTCTTGCACGAAGAAGTTCACAAATATCCATTTCATTTGTTACCAGTAGAGTGAGTGGTTCTTGTTGTCACCGAACAACTGCTGAATTCCGCAGTTTGAGTGGTTAAAAGAAGACTGGCTTTTGGGTTTGTATCTTAAACCTAGTTAACATATTAATAGGTCATTTTGTTAGAATTTCGACGGTATCTACTTAAAAAAACAGAAAAAACAATGAGTAGAATATGAGAGAACTTATTAACTACCCAGCACCCACTAAGTGGGTCCTGTAACAACCCTATCGTCCAAAATGGTTAACCGAAAAAAAGGTTGCTATAAGTTATCTGCATCTTCCGTCTTTCACCCAAAATCAGTTTATGTCAAGTTGTTATAGATAAAAAAATAAAGCCTTCAAGACTTCTTATATCTCGTGAATAAAATTATGTATTTTCTATTGTACAAAATTTCTATTCGGATTTAATAAAATTTAATTCTTGAAACTCATTTTAACACAACAAAAAAATAATGGAGAAGTTTGATTGATGATTTGAAGATAAATAATTATAATACTTTGTTTACAGTGCGTAATCAACTTTTTTCTGAAAGTTGAGTAATTTGTGATTTTAACTGATAAAACTCTGAGGCAAAGAAGATAAATATCTTTGGTTTCCTCTATTTGATGATTGTGTTTGTGAAATATATTTAATTTTCATATAGAACAAACTGGAGTGGAAGACCCATTGACAATAGTCGAGCAGATTCTTCTACTGAGGTAAATGGCTCTTCTAAAATACTAATGTGTTGGTTCCTTTCACTCTCTCTTTTCTTTATAAAACAGAAGTGTCACTTTGTACAAAAGTAGAAAAAACAAACTAGCACTAAGACTCATTTTATCTCCCATTTTCCACTAAGAATGGTAACTACCGAGCACTGGAAAATGTTACGTTTAAATAGTAAGGAACGTATAGGAAGCAATACTTTGCCAAGTGAATAAAGTAGAGCTAAAAACAAACTATATCTTCGAGAGATAATCGTTCAGTGAAGACGGAATGTTTAGATTTCATTCTTATTCTCAAGATGTGAAATGATTTCATGGGTTAGCACCTTCTCCTCTCCCTGAAAGAGCAACCGGAGAAATCAGATTTACTTCTAAAGTCATCCACTCAATGATAGCTTTACAATAAAATCATTTGTGGGAGAAGTGGAGGAGACATTACTGTCGTATCTGAACTCTTTCAAACGACAAAGAAAAACAAATGATTTAAGCCCTGCTAATATACCTCGACACCCTTAGCTTTCGTAAATGCATGCTCATCATGAAAAATAATTTAATCTCTTAATTCCGGTTTATTTTGATTTATTCCTCCGAAACATAAATTCTAAACCTCACATTCCCTCCTTTCTCAGTTCCTTCCCCCTCCCCTCTCTTCTCTGCCATAGAATTTCTCCTGTGCTCTTCTCCTTTTACGTTAAGATTATTTACGATATAAAAATCTGTATATCTTGCTCTCTGTTTATAGGGCACGAGCCATAATTCATCCTCTCTTCTTTTCTGCAAATTTGTGTCAAAGACTTTCATTTCCTCTGAATGCACGTCTCCCGTTCAATGACTTTGTTGGTTATAACGTCAGATGCCCACTAACGATTCATTTGTTGCTTGCTTGATTGAAAAGTTTGAATTAACTGGGTCACCGAAAATTCGAAAGTAACTTGCATTCCCTCTCTAACTTTCAACGGTAAATCTAGGGATTTTGAATTTTCATAAGTTATTATGAAATTACATAAAACGCAAAAAAGTAAAAACACCCAATTTTCAATTGTAAAAGCAGATATCAGACTTGCCACGCGCAACTGGGCGTATGAGTAAAAGTCATAAAAAATATTCAATGGCTTTTTCATTATCTGATATATTCGTTCTTAGTGCGAGGCAAAGTGAATCAGTATTTATTTTGCATTTATGCATTATTTTTATCCTTACATTTCATTAACATATTGGTTCGTAATTGAACATGAGCGAGTTTATTAAACATTTGCAAGAAATTGAGTCTCTTTCGAAGTCTAAAATCCCTTGCAGGGGTAACCCAAGTGAAAACAAGGACTCGGACAGATAGAAAGTCAACAAGACATTTTCCAAACGTACCAACTTCTCGGAGATAATGCGTAACATTAACAGAACGGCGCTCAGGGAGCTTTCTGCCTCAGCTCCCTGATTAGTAGATATTTGGAAGACTCCTCACACAAGACGAGCCTTTCAGTGTTTGTCGATGGCCTCTTTTTAAAACTTTGGTTTCTTCATCTATTCTCGTGACGACATTGCTTCGGTAAACTTCGTTGGTCGGCTTTTATCATCACTAAAATGATTTCAGCTCTTCCTTTTCATATCAAAGCTATTCTGTTAGAAAAAAAAAAAACCTTATGGGATACAGAGTTGGTGTTAGCTTATACCACACCATACACTGGTATTTTCTATATGACCTCCATTACTCCATCCTCAAATTTGAGGATGGAGTAATGGAGGTCATAAAAAATACATCTGAAAAAAGACCTCCAAGGTGGTCTTCATAAGTATTTTGGATCGTATAGACATCAAAAGTCAATGAGTGTTTTCAGCTGTTATTTTCATTAGGAATCTTGTCCCATTTTCTTTAGTTTATGTTACTGAATTTTATTTAATTTCTTACAGTACCGTTCCACGGAATATTGTCTGCTTTATAATGTCTACGCAAAGAACACAAATGTTGGACAGTTTTGACATGATGCAAATAAGTGTTATGCAAATGATCTGGTTTTCAAGTTCTGTTTGTTTTCCAATAATTTCCTTTGTTTAATTCCATGAAAGAGACTAACAGTCACATTCATAATAGATTGGTTACAGCACAATATGCATCACTGCATTCCAACGGCTGCAGATTTTTTTCTTTTTCATGTCAAACCAATTTCAGCGGACGCAAAATAAAAGCCTGAAGTTCTGTCGCTGCTGTCACGGAATTCTTTCAATCTGTCTTCGAAAGAACCTGTTTTGTTATTCCTGACACCTTGGAAACTTATCTCACAAGTCAGCACACTCGCAAAAACTGTTTCCATCCTAAACTTGAATGGAATGACTCTGCCCTCCATGCAGCCGGTTTGTAAACCTGGTTTTACACCTTTTCGTTTTTTATTCGTTTTCTTTCAAATCCGACAAGTTTTTATCCCTTCTTTTCTTCACGCGCCAGCTTTAAACACGCCAGCTTTTCTGACTTCATTTCTGCGAAGTCCATCTCGGGAGATTTTTGTGACTTCACGTGTTTTGCCGTTTTCCAAACTAGTGAACGTGATTGACCCACTTTCCAGCTCTTCTCATTGTCCCATGAATTTATTTCTCGGCAACGGTGCGTTCAATGCTAGAACAAAGAAAAACGATGTTGACATATTCTAGTTTTTTTCCTTTTCCTTAAAAGAAGCGATTAATAAAATGTAAATTATTGGGACCCATTCATTTTATGTTAGAAATTTGTTTCAAGCTCATTTATATTAGACATTTTGCTGAAATTTAAACCTTAGAATGTGTATTCTATTTGGCTTACATAATTCATTCGTTATTTCCTCCCTGAATTTCTAGTAATTTTTGGGAAAAAAATTTTTCTTCAGCCCAGATCTAAAGTTCATAAATTCAAAATTAAGTACAATGGATCTAGATCGTCCTAACTTTTGTACTCTAATGCCACTGTTTTCCTTAATCTGCCCTGGCTTTATTCAGAGACTATCACAGTCTATGATAACAAATTCAAAAGAAAATACAGTCATAATTACGTCTAATATTTTTCCAAGCGACAAGATGATTTTTAATTATCTATGGCTCTAATGATTCGAACAAAATGTATCTTATAATGTTCGTATTTATGTTTTTTTTTTTTTAAGTTGATACATAACTCTTTTTTTTAAGTTGATACATAACTCCCATCTGTCTGTTGGTTCACATTTCATAGACAAATAAAAGTAAGATATCAATAAATAGGAAATTATCAACGAATTACTGTCTTGTCATTTGGGTAATAAACAATAAGTACTTGTTTTTAAAATGCATGTAAAGTAGTCTGCTCAGATCCCCCGAGTAAAAGGTTTTTGATTTTCGTTATTCAATGGTATCGTTTCCTTTGTTTCTCTTAATCTTCACAGAAAACATTTTATTTCCAAGAGGCAGGAGAGCAAAGTGAAAGAGGAATATATCTGAACCCTTTAAGAATACTTTCCATTCCTCGGCAAGACTTTGCTCTTGGCTACATTCAAGAAATATAGACTGAATATTTGCATTTCAGAAAGAAGGAAGTATTGTTGAAACTCAAATGTATTCTATTCGAGATTTATGAAATAGTATTGACCCCTTCAGGGATGAACGGTTGGTAGCTTTTGGATAGATTAGAAATTGGCTGAAAATGTGTATTGGTACAGTAGGTAGTTTCTTGTATGATTCTTTTGGTCTTATGTTGTCAATATGATAAAATGAATGTCAAATATCACCTCGGTTTTTATTCTCTCTCTCTCTCTCTCTCTCTCTCTCTCTCTCTCTCTCTCTCTCTCTCTCTCTCTCTCTCCTCAACATGACAAACGACAGAAACTTTGCCTTGAATTCTATTGATTAACCGTCAGTGGAAAATCATATTTCGTATCGGTACACTTCCTTGTTCCTTGCCAAGGCCATTAATTCAGGCTTCAAAATGCTGTAGCTTTTCATTTGCTTGCGTAGGGAAGAAATATGGCTGTTTACAAGCAGGTTGAGGTGTAGTATTTGAGGTTACATGTTTAATATAACTATTCCTTCATTATTAGGTTTTTTTACATTTATTGTTTTTACATCTTTAACTAGTTTATTGCCTAAATTTTTTATCGTGTACAAAGTAACATTAATTACGTATCTATCTATCTATCTATCTATCTATCTATCTATCTATCTATCTATCTATCTATCTATCTATCTATTTATCTATCTATCTATCTATATATATATATATATTATATATTATATATATATATATAATATATATATATATATATATATATATATATATGTAGCCATAAGGAACTTGAGGAAGACATCTCAGGCATTTGCATGATTTATTAATAGCTAACGTTTCAAGGCCTACCTTATCATAGCTGTAAAAATATATGCAACTGCATTAAAACATCATGAAAGACTTGGACTAAAAAATAATATGCTAAAAACATAATACAAAACATTCCGTTCAAAATGCCAGGCATTACCATCGTAGTGGGGAAGAAATAATACGAGTGACAAGGAGAAACGTTAAAAGTCCAGGGTAAAAGTTGTGCAAACAAAAGAGGGGCGGAGGCAGTTTGGCTATTTAACTTCGGAACTACCTGTTTTATACAAGGTGACTCGAGGATTACCCGCTGCTGAGGGGAACGAGCTATCGACAAAATTTTTAAATTGATTGTATTCAATAGTCATTTTGCAATTTTTTTAGCATGCTGTCGTATATTGGAAAATTCCGTATTCGACAGCTGGACCCCAGTACGATAGCTAACACCTCTGTTACAATCGATGCGGACCGACATATTTCCCTTGACTACATCGGGAGTAAGAAAATAAATAAACCGCATTCGGTGTCATCATAGGATTCAATCTATCCTTATATTTAGGAATGAAGTGACTACTTATGGCAGACAATACTGCCGTATTAATGAACTAAAAGCGGTAATAAAGGACTCATTATGAATAAAAGGAAGACTCGAATAAAAGGGTCTTTTTGGGACTGCCGGAGGCCTAATTTTCGACATGATTTTATTATTTAGAAACTTATTTTTATTTCCGAGAAATAAAAATAATTTTTAAGAAAATAAAATATAAAAAAATACATTCCTCATGGCTATATTTTGGCTGGTGATTGCAACCATCCTATCCATATATATATATATATATATATATATATATATATATATATATATATATATATTTGTTAGACAAAAGGGGGCTATGATTAATAATATGTTTGATATGCCATTATAATATGAGGTGCAGATTCATCATTTTTAACTTCCCATGGAGACAGAGTCCGAGCGACAACCTGGAGAAAGCTGATGAATCATTTCTGGGATGGTGTGATGCTAAGATGCTTACTTAAGCAAGTCAATGTTCGTTCTGTGGGTATGTGAGTTCGTGAGGGCTTGTTCAAGGTGCCTTTGAAAACTGGCGGTGACCAGTTAATTGGGGTGTTGACGAAGAGTGTGAATTCATGTGTACGTGTCGAACTATGTCCATTCATAATGGCATGTTTAGCCAAGAACTAGGGAGACAGCTGGGAGGGAGAAAAGGCAGAATGCTGGGATAGCTCTGCGAAAGTTATATTTGAAAGTGTGTGAAATTTCAGGCTGCAATGGGTGAGTTATTATAATTTAGCCAAAGGGATGGCTTGTTTGATATTTTGTAAAGATGTTCTATTTCATTTAATCTTTTGACTTTGTCTTTACAATTGTGTGTGCTTACGAGTATGTTCTCCTGTCTTTTAAACAGGCGGATCTAGTGAGGGGACCGAGTGTCCTAGTGAGGGGACTGTATTTTAGAGAAGAGATAATTGGTGTGACTAATTACTGATTGAGACATTTAAATACCGGGGGGTTATCTGAGTTAGTTGTCTGTGAGACTAAAACTATTATCATTCCATTAATTACCCTGTAAGAACATGAATCATTCAACTCCAATCTTTGCTTTGAATAAAACGTATATATTTTTTGTAACTCCGACTCTAATTTGATGACCTGGATGGAAAGGAGAGAGAGAGAGAGAGAGAGAGAGAAGAGAGAGGGCTTTTGCCAGTGATCACCTTGAGAGAGAGAGAGAGAGGGAGAGACTGAGTGTAACCAGTTCGCCTTACACTATGGTTAAACGCATACCAAATGTTAAAATAGCAGGGGGGGACGCCCTTCGCTGGTAATATATATATATATATATATATATATATATATATATATTTGTTTTTTTCTCAAAATAGCTAACATAAAAATGGAATAAAATGAATAAAAGAAAACCCCACAGAAAATCATTAAACCACCATTCCTCTTCCACGAAATCATCATGTATTTAATTGTCCCCTTTATCCTCACTTGTCGACAACCGCATGAGTCTTTATCAATAAACGTCATATAAAAGTCTAGAGAATTCATTTTTAAGTAGCAACAACAGAATCCATCTGAAATAAAGAGACCACAATTATCAGACAATGAAATGTTAAAGTTCGTCAGTAATATTAAGTGTCGCACCACACTTCCCTTCTCAATGCATCTGAAATAAATGTCACTGTTCTAAATGTTCCTTACCTTTCCCGATGGATCTTAGCGCCTCCTTGGATCTCCAAAGTCTCTTGTGACCACTACGACAGTTTGTTGTCTAATTGCCCCATTAATTCTAATACTAGAGATTATATCTCATTCATTTATTCTAACGGACGTATGAACATACACACACCACTGAACACATGAATGCACGCACGCTAGTCTATTCTGTGAGTTTCCGTTGCTCATGTACATGTCCTATTTAACGCACTGACGTCGAAAATCATATGATTCCGACTAACCAGGTCATTTGTGCTCCCGCAATCCCACTAATGTGGCCGGTAATATTATGATGTGTAAGCTTGTCTCGTCTGTTCCAATGTTTGTAAGCTTCTGTAAACAATTGACACTACTGTTTTTCGCATTCCAATCTTGTTCACGTCACTCGTTATCGACCTGATTTCCACTTATTACATTTGTCCAGTTGGCTTTTACTTTTCACACACACACAAACACACACTACACACACACGCACACACACACACACACACACACACATATATATATATATATATATATATATATATATATAGTATATATATATATATATATATATATTATATATATATCGAGCTACAAATGTCCTTTAATATCTAATTCGCTCTACCCGGAATAATATACTTTCATATATGTTTAACCGAGGGGGAATTTATTAAGCAATAATAGAATTGCCGGCCGACAGGCGCGAGCCATCGACCTCTCAATTCCAGGACTGGCAGTGAAGCCTTAGCATACCCCACCACCACAAGAGATATAAGTTTATGCTGCCTCCCATCTCAAAAACATGTTGCGCTCAGGTATTTTTTTGTTTTGGAGACTGCATCAAGCCCATCTCGTCTCGGTAGCATGTAGTGCTTTTGCCCGCGCATAGTCATTATATGAGTCATATCACATTACCGTGATTCATATACATATATCGAGCTACAAATGTCCTTTAATTAATATCTAATTCGCCCTACCCCGGAATTAATATATTTTCATATATGTTTAACCGAGGGTGAATTTAATAAGCGATAATAGAATTGCCGGTTGACAGGCGCGAGCCATCGACCTCTCAATTCCAGGACTGGCAGTGAAGCTTTAGCCAACCCCGCCACCGCAAGAGATATGAGTTTATGCGCCTCCCATCTCAAATACCTGCCGCGCTCAGGTATTTTTTTGTTTTGGAGACGGCATCAAGCCCATCTCGTCCTCGTAGCGTGGTAGTGCTTTTGCCCGCTCGTAGTCATTATATAAGTCATATCACATTACCATGATTCATATACATATATCGAGCTACAAATGTCCTTTAATATCTAATTCGCTCTACCCAGGAATTAATATATTTTCATATATGTTTAACCGAGGGGGAATTTATTAAGCGATAATAGAATTGCCAGCCGACAGGCGCGAACCATCGACCTCTCAATTCCAGGACTGGCAGTGAAGCTTAGCCAACCCCGCCACCGCAAAAGATATAAGTTTATGCAGCCTCCCATCTCATATACCTGCCGCGCTCAGGTATTTTTTTGTTTTGGAGACTGCATCAAGCAGCATAAACTTATATCTCTTGCGGTGGCTAAGGCTTCACTGCCAGTCCTGGAATTGAGAGGTTGATGGTTCGCGCCAGTCGGCCGGCAATTCTATTATCGCTTAATAAATTCCCCCTCGGTTAAACATATA
>NC_061110.1:70510656-70515359 GCF_015104395.2 Macrobrachium nipponense | reverse complement strand
CTCAGCCTGAAAATACAAGAAATGTAAAATGAAAAATAGCTTAATAGAAACTTAAGATAATATACTTGGAGATAGGACTTATAGCAGAAAACTTCATAACTTTCTATCTGTTCTAGAGAGGGGGTGCTCTAATTTCGAAACACCCAGTGTACATATATATATATATATATATATATATATATATATATATATATATATATATATATATATATATATATATATATATATATATATATATATATATATATATATATATATATATATATATATGTATGTATATATATAATATATATATATATATATATATATATATATATATATATATATATATATATATATATATATATATATATATATATATATATATATATATATATATGTGTGTATGTATGATATATATATATATATATATATATATATATATATATGTATGTATTTATATATATATATATATTATATATATATATATATATATATATATATATATATATATATAATATATATATATATATACCAACACCTCTGCTTCAAGATAAGTGATACATACTAACAGAAAACTTGCTGCATGAATACTTGAAAGAAAGTAAAAAACGAACTTACAATCGGCGGGAAAAAATATTCGTATCAGATAAAAAGAAAAAGCTAGGAGAAGCAGTGTTCTCATTAATGTCTGAGGACAGCATTAACATTTACAAATATTGTTCATCAATTGAAGGGGATCATATTTTTGCTCGGGTCATCTGTTTAATCTACACATTTTCTTCTATTAGAAATGAATTTCTCGAGTTTATGCATTCCTTGGGTGTCGTATTTAAAATAACCTAATTCCCTAAAACTAAAACTTATCACAATAATTTATGATTTTGGGAGGTCCCAATCGGTTACTGGGACCCTCAGGGTATCCTCGCTTTAAAAACAAAAATCTGTGTGACTCACTGACTACTCTCAAGAAACAAAGATCCAGCGCTCCGGATTCAAATGATCTTTTATTCATTTTTCAAAGGCTACTTTAGGACTTTCTTAGAAATGCATTTATGAATGCATATCAGACATTGCAAGCTATCTAACTATCTGGATGGAATTCTCTTTCCAATTTGTACATAGAATTATTTACCACTTTTCCACATGTGAGAAAACTCATCTGGCTGTATATCGATATCTATCTGTTTTTCCATAATGTCAAATTCTACTTTTACACTCGCAAGAGTTTTTGACCTGTCCAAAATTTCATGCCAATAAGTCAGAATACACCTTAACTCTGCCTCTTACTCGCCACTTCGTTAAGACTGGTGACCCTGTAGATGACCGGCTCCACCAACATTTAACACCATAGCAGCAGCAGCAAGCATCCACCTGACAACCTTCACAACCCACAATCCAGAGGCCTGGTTATTCAGGGCAGTAAACATCTTTAGGTCTAAGATCTCCTCCACATCCAGGATAGTCAACACTATCCTCGAAATCTAACCAGAGAACGTCTTTGAACAAATCGTGGAATGGTTTGCCCACCAAAAGACCACCATCACCTACAAAGGCTGAAGGGTCAACGAAGGTCGTCCTTCAGAAGTTCTTAGATAACATGTAGACCAGCAGCTTTGCACATCTACAAGCAATTACAGCAGCTAATTACGATCCATGCCACAGATGACCGCTCAGAGACTATGTTGGACCTTGTAAGAGAGAAGTCCTAATCACAAAATTACCCTGCCAAACAGTCGCAGCCATCCCCAACACATCAACCACGGACCTTGATGAGGTCCTGAAGATGGTCGACGCTGTCCTACTGGCCCACAAGTCGACTAAGCCTATACAAACACCCATACCAGCAGTTGCCCCACAGCCAAAACAGCAGACCAACGCAGAGATTGACAATGATCTAGATGGGCCCCACTACCACCCCCCCACACATTGCTACTGGAGCTTAAGGTGGAAAAACAAATCCAACTACAAGCCCAAAACAGATTAACATCCCAGGGGTATTTGTTTCTACCACTGAAGGTTTGGGAAAGAACTCTGAAAATGCATAAACGACTGCCACATGTCAAAAAGCATACAAAAGGGTCATGGCAGCAAGTCAATAAACTAAAGGTCAGTGGTTGACAGACTGGTTATCTCGAGGGTAAGATAAACAGCACCTGGTTTCCGCTTTCGTTCTTTCAGGTACAGGCAAAAAGACTCCACAGGTTTTTTCATAACAGACAAAAGATCAAATACAGAGTTCCTAGTTGACAATGGGGCATGCAAGTCGTTCATACCAGCCAACCTGCATGAACACCTTAATCCATCCCCTAGCACTCTACAGGTGTCCACTTCCAGCAGAACCCTGCTGAAAATATTGGCCCCAGAAAAACTCACCTATGCCAAACAAGCTTTCCAGGACATGGAACAAGCAGAAATATGCCAAAAAGGCTCCAAATCCTGGGCATCAACCCTTCATATGGTATCAAAACCTGACGTCACATGGCAACCCCGCAGTGGCTAACGGGGACTTAACATCAAGATAGTACCTGTCATAACAAACCAGATGGAGGGCACCAAAATATTTACAAAGATCGAGCTGCTAAAGAGATACTTCCAAGTCCCAGTCACAAACGAGGACTGAAAAAGCTACCATTATCACCCAATTTCAGCATGTACATCTTCAACTAAGGCTGCTCCAGCCTTCAAAACTTAGGTGGGACCTTTCAACGTCTGATGGACAAAGTCATGGGCAACCTACCCTTCTGCATCATCAATGTTGATGACATACTCATACTCAGCCCCAACATCAAGAGACACATGAGAGATGTAAGGAGGTCCTGCAAATACTAAAGAAAACGGATTTATAGTCCAAAAGAACAAATGTGAATGGGCAAAACTAGTAGTGGAACTCCTTGGACATCAAATAAGCCCTGAAGGGGTTAAGCCTCTTCTGAAGAAGATCCTAGCAATCACCAACTTTCCAAAGCCAACAACGATCAAAGCAGTCCAAGAATTCATGAGAATTATTAACTATAACCACCATTTCATACCCAACCTTGCTGAAATAATGGCTCCAATAATATGGTTGGTTAAAAGGAAAACCTAAAAAATTATGTGGGTATAAAAAACAAAATAAAGCCCTCATCCTAGCCCAACACAGCAAAATCCTCTGCTACCACACTAATCTTTCCTTTACCCCATATGTTCCTCACCTTAACAACAGATGCAAGTAGCACAGCAATGGGCATGGTACTCAAACAAGACTCAGATGATGGTCATCACCCGTTGGCATTCTTCAGCAAGAAGTTATCACCAGCATAACACACAGTAGAAGGATGACAATTCGTGGTGCAGATGGACCGCCAACCGCTGATATATGCCTTCGCCAAAAGTCAAGGCAGTTGGTCAGAAAGACAGAAGCATCACCTATCGTTGATAGCCGAACACTCTGTCACTTAAAGGGCTCTTCCAACAATGTAGCAGATACCCTTTCCTGAAACTCCACCAACACCATCCAGATTGGGAGATCATATCCCAAAATAGTGTCAGCTCAGAAGGATGACACGGAACTACAGCAACTACAGAGGGAGAACCCTGCCAGTAAGTGGATTGATCTATCCATCAACGACTTAGACACAACTATCACCTGCAAGACGAGTACCGGATGCCCTCACTCATAGCTACCATTATGGTTGAAAAATAAAGCCTTCAACCTCACCAACAACCTGTCCCATCCAACCTAGCATATTAACACCTGAACCTTGTCGGAGCGGGGCATCTGGTGGGGAAAGATAATGCCTCCCATGCTAAACATAAAAAATAATGAAGCACACAGAAACGGAGATACAACAACACAAGTGATGACTAGCCCACTTCCATGTCAATATCGTGTACCCTCCTAGGGGTAAAGGTATTTCTTCATGATCCGAGATGGCCAAAAGCAATACCAGTAAGGTAGCAGACAGCAGAGGGTTGTGTGAGAGCACTAATAGGATGGGTCAGCAGAATTGGAGTACTGCAGTACATAGCGAGTGACAAAGGAGCCAGCTTCACTTCTGCCTTATGGAGCTCCCTCACCACCACGCTCAGGATATAACTCAGCACTTACCACCAAATGTCAAGGCCGGAGTTGGAGAAAGGAATTACTATGGATCTTGCTGAGACCAACAACAGCCCTGCATGCAGCATTCAATGCATCGCAGGCAAAAGTACTTAACGGACAAGCGGTAGGCAATACTGGCATACAAGGGCCTCTTCTCACCAGCCTGCTCAGGCACACTCAGAAGGATAGCTCAGAAGGATGACACGGAACTACACTAACTATAGAGGGAGAACCCTGCCAGTAAGTGGATTGATCTATCCATCAATGACTTAGACACAACTATCACCTGCAAGACGAGTACCGAATGCCCTCACTCATAGCTACCATTATGGTTGAAAAATAAAGCCTTCAACCTCACCAACAACCTGTCCCATCCAACCTAGCATATTAACACCTGAACCTTGTCGGAGCGGGGCATCTGGTGGGGAAAGATAATGCCTCCCATGCTAAACATAAAAAATAATGAAGCACACAGAAACGGAGATACAACAACACAAGTGATGACTAGCCCACTTCCATGTCAATATCGTGTACCCTCCTAGGGGTAAAGGTATTTCTTCATGATCCGAGATGGCCAAAAGCAATACCAGTAAGGTAGCAGACAGCAGAGGGTTGTGTGAGAGCACTAATAGGCTGGGTC
>NC_061110.1:70480656-70503156 GCF_015104395.2 Macrobrachium nipponense | reverse complement strand
AATTATGTTCTCTGTCTACTTTAGACCTGAGAATATGCCAAGTTAAATTAAATAGAATGCTTCATACGTGATAAGTAAACAGTTTGACTATTTTTTTGCCATTTGTAATTTTTAGGATTTATCTGTCATCAATTGTCTTCTTAATCAAATATTATTGCCCCAATATCCTAAACATTATCTGCTTATGTTACCCAACGCCGAGATAAATGGATTAATATTTTCACAAAGCTATTCAGTATGTCGTTACAAGTCAGACTCCAAAAAGGAACATTGTGTGCCCAATGGAGAGAATATCGTAACAAGCTTAGCATTAATTCAGAATATATGAGACCCTGTTGTAATTAACTAATGAACTAATTAAGTTTAAAGGTTAGTTCCGATCTCAGTTCCAATCAAAATCAAAGCAAACTTATTGCAATACAATTATACTATTATATATTGCAATTTCACTATTATATTTTGAGGGTTAATTTCTAAATGGTACCTTGTGTGAAGTGTCTTTTGGTAAATAGTAATTACCTTACTTGGTTCCAATGACCACAACTGGGAAAAACCGATTCCTGCGAGTTAATTCGGTCTCCCACGTATCGTTATTTTCTTTAAGACTAAAGGCTCACACTCATGTTCCATATATTCGCTGCCATTATATGAACAGATACTACAACAAATGTGTTCAGTTTTTAATACCATAATACCAAAGGTAACTTGAAAATGTTTTACAAATCTATATTTGTTTCTACTGGATACATTTTTAGCATTAGTTTCTTTTTTAAAATTTAAACCTTTTATTTTCATTTAAACTAACAGGCTCTAAACGACATATGATTACAATAATTATTATTAAGTGTTTTTTTCCCACCTGAAGTCCATCCAAACAAAATATGGTTTCGGCTATTAACCATAAAGTTCCCCTATTATACTCAATATCTCCTATCAAAGATCTCTTTTCAAAGAAAAAATTTTCCTTAGAAATTAAACCAAAACGATTTCCTTAAATATGTCCAAGCGAATGGTACTTATGGTTTGACTTCAGGTTTTATAGCATTTTTTTTTTTTTTTTATTAAAATCTTATTACAATTATCAATTAATTATTTACAAAATGTTCATAATTATATCAATAATATTACATATTAAGTACATCAATTATATGAATTCAAATATTATTCACATACTTTCTTGTGAAATGTTTACCAAGTTCATATGCATTTGATAATACCCATTTTGTGTACTTTATTTTACATTTTAATATTGAAATTATTTGACTTTGTAACACCTCTTCTCTGCTGTAACACAAACAATTTACATACTCAATAATAAGTATACTTAATGTATTGTTCTTCTTCTTTTCTTTATAATCGAAATCCAACATCAATACTTTTATTGGATACCGAACTTTTATATCACATACTTCTTCAATGAAATTCTGGAACCACTTCCAAATATTTTTAACATATTTACAAAAATAGACAATATGCAGATGATTTTCATTTTCCATACATTTATTGCAAAAATTATTATCAGCAATATTCAATATCTTCAGTCTTTCCTTAGTAGCCAAAGATTCATACAAAAATCTATACATAATACTTCTTTGATAGGGGTCAACGAATTTGCATACAAGGTTACTCCATATATTACCCCAATTATGCAACGGGTATCTCTCAATTACAATTGGGTTGTGGGTTGGCATCAAATACTGATAAATATTCTTACTTTTGACGTATGGAAAATTAGGCATTCTCAATAATTTCCTTACATTACCAATAATGATATTATAAAAAGGAGTAGCAACATAAGACATATTAAGGCAATCTTCTACAACCCACAACAAATTTATTCTAATACATGTGTAATATAAGGCTAATTCTCGTCCATAACTATCAGATAACATAATATTCAAGAATGTACTTGTTAAAATAGCTGCTGCTTTATAAAACACATTAATAACCCCAATACCACCTTCTGTTTTTGGCAGATACAAGGAATCCCTTTTAATTGGTTGGTAAGTTCCACACCATAAATACCGGAAAACAGATTGTTCTATAATTTTTGCTTTCTCTTTCCCTAATGGAAATACATGACACATGTACCAGACTTTACTTAAAATAAGGGCATTTACAATAATAGACTTTTGATATAAAGACAAGTATCGAGTCGAAAGCATATTTATTTTTACCTTAACTTTATTGATTAAAGCATCCCAGTTCTCATCTACCATTTCCTTATAATCAATTGGTTTGATCAATATTGCCTAATACCATACACTTATTTTTCTGTTGTATCCAATCAAGTGGCCATACATTTTTGTTCTTCCAATTACCTAAACCCATGACACAAGTCTTATCTCTATTTAGTTCTGCACCAGTAGCTAGCTCAAATTGCTTTATAATACTAAAAACTACTTTAATACTTCTTTCTTTACTCACAAAAACTGAGCTGTCATCAGCAAAACCTACAACAGAACACTGGAACCCATTAGGGAGGTTCACTGGCACAATTTCATTGCTTTGTTTAATTGTTCTGTATAAAGATTCTTGAAACAATATATATGCTATCATTGACATAGGACATCCTTGCCTTATGGATCTCTCAACAGGAAAAAAGCCGCTAACAATCCCATTTACACAAAATGCACTTAAGCATCCAGTATATAACATTCTCATTTTCATGATAAACAACTCACTAAAACCCATCCGTGAGAGTGTTTTAAACATGAAACTCAAATTAACTTTATCAAACGCCTTACTCCAATCCAGGTTAATTAGAGCACAATCCAAATTATTTTCATTTGCATAATAAGTTACATCCCTAATTAGAGTATTACATTTCACTATTGATCTTCCCTTAACCGAACAAAATTGTTCTCGTGATATAACTTTATGAAGGACACTTTTTAATCTATTAGCCAAAATTTTGGCAATGCATTTGTAATCCGTATTCAGTAAAGAAATTGGTCTCCAGTTTTTTAAACACAATAAATCACCACTTTTAGGTACTAATTTCAAGATACCCTTTTTTTGGCTTTTTCCTAATTCAAGGTCTAAATCTATCGCAAACTTAATCATTTCAGAGAACTCTGACTTAATTACATTCCATGTTTTAAATAGAATTCCAGAGGAAGACCATCTTCACCGGGAGTTCCGCCTTTATTCATCATCTTTAACGTATTTAATACCTCATCGACAGATACTTTTCTACATAACATTTCATTGTCCTCATCAGTTATTGTGCTCCCTATACAATTAAGGAAACTATCTTGTAGCTGTTCATCAGTATCTATCTTTGTGAACAGTTTTTCATAGTGATCCTTTACATGACAGACTATCGCCTCTGTGTTGTCGAGCGTCACACCGCTTTCTAACCTCAGTTGCCTAATACTATTTCGCTTCCCTCTGAGTTTCTCTTTACCTAATAAATTTGCAGATAATCTCTCTCCTTTTATTCTCTCTTCTGTCCTTAACCTAACCTTTATACCTTCACATATTTCATCTTTTATTGATTTCATTCTATCTTTTATAGCCTTCATCTCTTCAAATTTATTGTAACCTACAGAGGCTTTACTTGATAAGTATTCAAGATAATTTTGCAAAAATTTTAGAGTGCCATATTTCTCTTGTATAGCTTGTTTAGACAGTCTTATGAAAAACTCTTTTAATTTTGGTTTCACAAATGTATCCCACCATTCCATAATGTTGGAGTATTTAATTCTTTCATTTTTTAAAAAGTGCCATAATCTTTCAAATTTCTCGATGAAGTCGTCCCTCTCTAATAATGAAAACATTCAACTTCCATATTCCTCTACCTATTTTACAATGATTATTAAGCAGAAATTCAGTTAATATCATATTATGGTCTGTTAAAGATAATGGAATATTTTTACAATTCTTAATATTACTATACAAATCAGTCACATACACTCGGTTCAATTCTTGAAGCATAATTACCTAGAATGTACGTATATTCGGGAATATTGTTCATTGAAAACCAAGCGTCTTTCAATCCCAAATGCTGTACTAAAGATTTAAGACCTTTTGATACATACCTCTCATTACCTGTACACATCTCTACCCGAAAGTACGCAATTGAAGTCACCAGCAAAAATCAAATTTGATATGTTGTTCCTTAAATAATACAAAATATCCACGGAGAACAAGTTCTCCCTCTCTCTCTTTTTACTTGAGCCTGATGGTGCGTATACATTCAATAAGGAGAGGTTTATATCATTATACCGTATCCTTGTGAATAATATGTTTCCATTGTCATCCTTTTCACTGTTAATTACTGAAATATTTGACTTTTTATTAAACAGAAAACACGTGCCACCTTTAAAGCTAGTAGGCATATTCATTACAACCTCAAAGTAGTCCTCTAAATAGTTTATCCTATTCACATCTCTAATATTATGTTCTTGAAGAAATAATACATCAATTTATATTGATCAACTAACATCTTTACTTTCAAACTGCTTATTAAGCTCATTTAAACCACAAATATTTAATGAAGCAGTGACTAAAGCCATTTTTAAGGAAATATTAAATTAAATACATACCAATTATTTACCTATTTTAGCCAGTTTAGAACATTTATTTTTACCATTACTATTATCATCATCCTCATGTTTGTGTTTACCAGAGTTCGGATCACTAAATAGACCATGATCTAATACATTATCAACAAACATATCCTGGCTTTCATTTAAGGGGTTTGACAACTCAGAAAAAACGGAACATTCTCCTTCGCTATTATTCACTACTTTTAAGTTTTTCTGTCCATTGTCCTTTTTAATGGTAATTTTTACACCTGAACTGTCGTTAACAGTTGCTTGCCATTTTTGTCGTACTGGTATTTGACTTTTATCTCCATTCCTACTCTTATTACCCTTTTCTTTAGTTGTATTGTTGCCTCTCTTTCCACTCCCTATTAAGGTTTCCTCAGGAATATTCCTCTTATACTCAACATCCATACCATTTTCACCTTCACCCTTTCCTTCTTTATGAAGTTTTTCCGTTGACATTTGCTCGTCTTCTTCACTGTTGACTATTTCTTCGGTTACGATTTGCATGTTGTCTTCGTATTCCACCTTTCTTCCGTTTATAATTTCTTCCTTGTGCACATCTTCTCCTTCTGTTTCTACTTGCACAATTTCATCAGGAGATAACTGCAAAGGAGCATATATCTCGTCGCCACTGTCTTCACTCATTCGATAATCTTCATTCCCCTCCTCTAATCCTTCTTCCTTATTTATTTTTTTTCTTTCTTGGTTTTCCTGCGTATTTCCTCTTGGACCTTTGTCAGCTGCAATATTTGTGTATACATCGGTTTCATCTTCACTAATATCAATTCCTCTTTGGCTATCATTTACCTCTTGTCCCTCAATGTTATTTCCTTCTCTTGTTTGTTCTCTGTTATCACCATTATCCTTCTCTGATTTATTATCATTTCTTTGCCTGCTTATGTCAGGAAAGTCTTTTTCATTCCACATACTAGTTCCTTCCATAATATCGATGTTACAATCTTTCACTAGATGGCCTTCTTGTCCGCATCTGTAACAGGTTCTTTTCTGCCCATTATATAATATACTTAAGTTAAAACCAGATACACTTATCGATGAAGGGATATTGTCTCTAATCTTCATCTTTATTGTCCGTATCCCATTCAGCAGGCCTTTCAGGGGTCCCATACTGAATCTGTTGCTTCTTATTGAATCCACTTTTCCATACTTGCTCATAATATTTATTATCAATTCATCAGACAATTCAAAGGGTGCATTCCTTATCGATACATATGTATACGAGGTACTTATATTCACAACTTTCACACTATCTACCTCACTTATCTTGATCTGCTTATCCTCAAATTGTCTTACTATTTCCAAGAATTTGTTCTCTGAGCTGAACTTAACTACTACTTTATTCCTGCTCACATTCTGTACACCCAAGATGTCAGCAATATCAAGTTTCAATTCTCTGGATAACACAATACATACATTTTCGATGGACATATAACCTCCCAGGAATTGTAAACCAATGGAGTCCTTTCTCCTTAAAAAGCTTGGAAACGAATCCATGTTGTTTTAGTACTGTATCTCATAAAACAACAAAGAGAACGGGTAAACTTTATCATAAAAAACGGACCTTCCCCAAGGCAAACGCCTTGGGGTATAAACAAACGTTTCCAAGTACCCCGTCTATTTTAGTCTCTATTTGGCACTATTCCTGTACTTATAAACGTTTCCAATTAAGTCTGTGTACTCACATCACTTCACGATGCTCCATGCATTATTATCAGTGCTTGAGTACATTACATCACCAAAAAATAAAGGCTAAAGTACAGAGCGAATGTAAACACAGGATCCTGTGACGATGCCTTCTTCCTATAGCATTTAATGTAATATCCCGAGGAATTTCAAAGCTGCCTAGCCAAGGTAAGCTACTTAAAAAGTTATGTTTATTTCTGAATTTAAGGAGAGAAAATAACCAATTTACAATTGCGTCCTTGCATATTTACAAGCAAATCATTTCATACTTTTTACTGGTGGGTCATAACTCCTTACCCTTTGAACCTCAATGCATGACAATTTATGGCGTAAGCTAGTACCTCAGTAACGCCAGGCTCACCTCATTTAAAACTATTTTGGAGTAAAATCAACGAACTTAGGTGGGCTTGAGCAACATAAGTTTTGTTTGCTTGAATAACAATGTTGTTTGCCCTCTAGCAACAGAAGTGATGTTTGCTTGAATAACAAATGTTTGTACTTGAGCAACAGAAGTGTTATTTGCTTGAATAACAATGTCGTTTGCGCTATTCTTCAAATATTGTTCCAGTAAACCTCCTGAAAGGCAAATACACTACGGCATTAAAGTTTGCAGCTTTTGCAGGAAAAAAAACTTATATCCTAAAATACTTATAAAATAAAAGATTTGTATGAATGGTAGAATCACCCCTCAAGTCATAAGCTTTCAATTGACAACCGAGTTACGTTAATTTGTACCATGAACAAACTGAAGCTTATTTTAAGCAAATTGTTTAACGCAGTGCAATAAAACTGATGTAAAAGTAAAACAATTACCGTTAAATTTTTTTTTATTAACTTGAAAAGAAGGGTAATCTAAGTAACTAACTTTCCTAACTGAAAGCATTAATTTGCTATCTTACTGCCAAGTAACGTTTGAGTTTTCGTAACACTTTTCAAGACTAAGAACTCTGGAAAAAAAGTTGGCAATTTTAATAATGAAAAAAAAATAGTGCCATTAAAATGGATTTTAACTTAACTGAAACCAAGTCTTCATAACAGAACCAATTTTATCCCCCAAAAACCAATGATTCAAATAACGCCTAAGACCAGAACAACATAAACTCAAAATATTTGCTAGCAAACCAAGGAACCAAACGCACCAAAGTGATAAAAATAAAATGACCAAAGAAACACTTTAAAAATATCAAAACAGTTGCGGAGTAAATTTGCAAATCAAATTTGCAAATTATCAGTTTGTCAGGAAGTTTAGGGAACTAACTATCAGAAAGGGCATGATTGTATACAAGCCATACTTAAGTACCTGTATTGTGTTAAAAAATGAAAATATAGGCCTGTACGAACTATAAGCTTTAAATTTATATTTTGTTACAGTCATATGAGCTATGCACAAATGGTAGACAAGGATTCTTTAAAATTACATAACAACAGTTAAAACTATTTAAATCAATATATTTCCAAAAAGCTGACTACTTCACCTGCAAACATTTTTTATGTTAGCAATGTTAGCATTATAAGTTGATTAGTAGAGATTTTAAACTAAATACGGGAGAAATGCATGCAATTATAACAAACTTAAGATTCTTAAAAACAATAAAATAAATATCTGATTTAACTGAACTCAGCTTTCAATACATTAGATTTCTCAATATAGACCAGTCACTTTAAAGCCTCTAACCAGAGGCTGAAGCCAATGACCAGAACAGCAGCAGGTCTATTGTACTAGTAAAGTGAAAATATAGGCGTGTTTGTATGGCTGGCATATACTACCACTAAAACTAAGCTTCAAATAAAAAAAATTAGTTATGTTAATTCAAATTCTAGTTTAAGTCAAATTCAAAATGTCAAAATTTAAGTTCTAAAGCATTACCAAAAACTTACTTTAAAAATTATGAACCTTTTTTCAAAGTTGACCTTTTAAGGAGAAGTTAAATTACTGCCTAATTATGTGAATAAATGTCTTAAGAACAGCTCAAATTTAATTAATATTTTTTAAAAGTAATTTAATTTACTATAACACAGATTAAAAAGTGTAACATTGGTTTAATATTAATTCTACTTCATTAACTGGAAGCTTACGTTAAATACTATAAGTTTATTAACCAAATTGTATTGTCAAAACTAACAGTTACGCTAACAGGTCCTCACTAAAAACGGCAGAAGTCTGGAAATATAACATATCAACATTTAATATAAGCATTTACGTTACCTAATAAACCCTTTAAAACTAACGCAATCTCTTAAAAGTTACGTCAACTTCCAAAAATACACTTACCACCTAAAAGGAAGATTTAATAAGTAGATTAAACCTCCCATGACCTGTCCATAGGTCCTAGGACCTATGGAACAGGGAATGGGAGGCCCCTCCTCCCCTACTGGGGCACCGCCCCTGTAGGGGTGTAGGAAAAAAAATTGCATCAAGCATGTTGGATATCACAAAATGGTTGAAACTGTTTAAAACCAACTAGTTTTTCATAAGCCATAACTACCATGGGAAAAAACCCATTTTCATATAGCTTGAGATAAGTTAATCTAGCTTTAATCTAGCTTAAACTTTAACTAATTAAAAGTGTTATTTCTTATTTCACTCAAATCTGTTAGTAGTTTTATATTTCCTCTATAAAAGTACACACTCGCGTTAACTAAAAACTAGAACTCTTACTTACTGGCCAGTGGCATAAGGCTGATGCAGTTCCTCTCCATCTGTCTCTATCCCGAGCCATTTCCCTCACTTCCTCTAGGTTCTGGATTTCATCTTCAAGATCTGACAATTATGTCTATCCACCTCGTTCTTGGCCTACCCAGCGGTCTTCTTCCTATTTGTACTGCTCTCGGTGCTCCCCTGGGGTCTGTATTCACTCTCAACATTTGCAAACCATTTCAGCCTTCCCCTCTTCAGCCTGATACTGACTGGCATTTGCCTTTATTTCATCCTGAAGTCTTCATTCGTATCAAATTCATGCCATTTAATGCAAAGTATCCTCCTCAGCAGCTTCATCTCAAAAGCATCTTGGTAGTACTACAAAATTCAGGACAAGACAAGATTAATTAAAGACAAGAAAAAAAAAATATATGAAAGTTACGGAGATTTTCAACACATTCACTTTTCAAAGTACATTAGCTGTTGAATACTAACCCCCCATAGGATTATCGGATTCCCCAATCGCGAAAAAAAATTTTTGTAGTACAGAAATTATCCAAGTCCTACTAAGAGTAGCTAACAAATAAAATTACGTTATACGATAGCCAAGGATTGCCAGGATATGGTTAAAAAAACACTAAACGTCGTTGCCCATGAAAATCAGCAAGTTAAATGATATTCACATTGTTAAAATAGTCTGCACATCAACGGTTGATATATGAATTAAATATAAGTCAAAGTATGAATCTTCAACGTACAACTGAAAAGGCATAGTTCAGAAGGCAAGAACGAAATAAACCTACTACAGTTAACCATTACATTAAGGAGCCAGACCCGTGAAGTATTACGATTAAAGGAAATAAAACTAAAACAAATTTATGATAACCACCAAAGAACAATCGCCAGCTCAACCGGTAGAGAATGGTTTCATTTGCATCAGGTGCCACATAAAATCGCAAAACTACACAGTTAACACAACACCACTGCGAAACAACGCCGATCACGCAATCGGTACTACGTAACTACAATGACGATGTAAGGTGTGCTTGCCGAAAACAACAAACGGCGCTGCACCAAAGAAAACGACCTCTCTCTCTCTCTCTCTCTCTCTCTCTCTTCTTAAAGGTAAGGCTCTGATTATAAAAAGCAAAGAGTTAAACAATAATTGTGATTTTCCTATTAGGTTTAATAGCAGTTAGTTTTCTTAACTTTTTCCAATAGCGTATAAAGTGCCCAACTTCATAAAGATAAGCCCTTAATGACTTTGATACCCTACTAATGACGCATGAAAAATACAGATGAACTATAAAGTAGCTATATCTACAAAACTGGATATTAAATTAAGCAGAGGTGAATCTTTGCCAAATTTTTAGCAGGAAACATTAAATCAAAACCAAAGAAAGAAAAATATTTTGACCCTGTTCATTTCCGAATAGTAAAACTTTGACTGCAGCACAAACTGAAGAAAGATACAACAGGTTTATTTTTTGTAACCTTCAAAGATAAGCAAGAGCTATTAGTTTCATACCCAACGCTACTCCTATTAGGAGAGTTAACAAAGTTAAAATTCATCACTGAGAACAACGATTCGTGATAATGAATTGATGAAAAATTGGGAAGCAGTGGTTTAAGGTTTTTAAAATCATGAATTTTTATTAATACTTTTTATTGCAAGGCTCTGTTACTTCCATCTCAAATCAATCCTTTTCAGTATTTGCCAAATCAGCTTTAAGATGAACAAATATCTGCCTCCAAACTGGGCTGATCTGAAGGTCAGTCAACTCATTTCAACTTCACCTGAATTATCCTTCATAAAAAATAGTTCACCTACTTTTATACTGTTGGGAAACTAAAAAATTTTGCGTTCATTTTCAATTCTTCGGCATTAGGAAATCTTGAAGATTCTTGCTCAATATTTGAGTCGACGATTAGAAGAAGCTTTTGACGACATTAGCGACCTTCCAGTAGGAGAGTCACAATATTTCCACTGAATGGGAAAGAGTGATTCCCAGCCTACACCTACTCCCTTTCCCCCGTCACCGAGGCAGCATGCGACTGCCATATAATATTATATAATATAATGGAAATAAGCTTTTTTTGAGATGAGCCAAAGATTCCGCGCGCCTGAAAGAAATCGTTGGCGTGTCACTTTTGGCAGGCGTGCCAATAATGTTGCCCACCCTTGGTCTGCCACCTTTCACGAGCCCATTTGTGATTATAACAACCACAACGAGTTGGAATCAGGCGCTCTTTCATAATTTTCGCATCATCAGCGATGGTTTATCCAAACCGAAGCCTATTCAGTATGCGTATTATAATGGTACTTGCTTTCCATACTGGTTGAGAAAAGACTCCTACTTCTATTTTTCTCTTCCATCATATTTATCACATTGCGGAGTAACGCTCTATGGGACCCCACCCCTTCCTTTGTATCCCCTGACCTCCATATGTCTCTTGTGGATGGGCTTTACTTTTGGGATTTCATCACTTTTTGCCCGTGATTTTAGTCCTATTTCTTATTTCTTTTGCAACGGCAACGGCCTAGATCGAGAAAAATGTGGTAGCATATGAGTGGGTGTTATAATTCTCCACACACAGTTTTCTTAGACCTATGTGACTTCTCCGTGACTATGATCAGCACAGCTCGTTTGCATACATACATACACACACACACACACACACACACACACACACACACACACACACACACACATATATATATATATATATATATATATATATATATATATATATATATATATATATATATATATATACGTCATTAGTAGGGTGTGTGTGTGGTGTGTGTGTGTGAAAACATTCAAACTGAGGCTCTTTATTTAGGGCAGGTCAACAGTCGTGGAGACCAAAACTACGTAGGTGAATTCGACGTGAGTGATGAATTTTAATTAAGAAAACTGACATTAAGTCAGCTAGCTTCTCCTAACACCAATTGCTATTCATGCACATTAAGAAAACGACGTTTCGTCTATTGTGAGCAGCCCGTACCTGAGCATTAGTAAATTTGAATTTTGGTGGCTAATCCATTATTTCCAAAAGACAAACCCCGGAAGGCACACCTCCAGAATCCGAGTTTTCAGAAAATCCAAGTATCAAGGCTGTATTATTTACCATTATTGCTCCACAAATATGTTAGGTCCCTCACCCAACCACCCCCCACCCCATGCCACATCCTCTGAACGCCAAAAATCGATATCTGCATCTCCGGAACGGCTGAACGGATTTCGATGAAGTTTGGTACGAGTTTCATCCCGGTCGGTTGAATATTTCCAGAGTTATACACGGCCAAAGATGGTGTTTTTACATGATTTTATTTATCTTGACTTTTGCGTCTGTCTGTCTGTCTGTCTGTCTGTTTGGTTCAAATCTTGTCATTAAATTTCGACCTGTTCCCTTTGTCCGTGGTGTGGGCGCCTAACATGGAAGAAAACCTACAAGAAGTAAAAAGATATATATCTTTTCTTGTAGCATTTCCCTCTACATTTGGCGCCCCTGCTTTTATTTCTGTCAGCATGATTATTTGTAAGAAAATCCTGGCCTCTAAAAAAATTAAATTTTCATTTTTTTTACATTTTAGTAAAAGCGTGTTTAAGGAAAATTTATTTCTTATTTTTCTATTGTGTACTACGGGTGGCTGGGCTTTACTAACCGCCAAGCACCGTGGCAGTTGATATACTAATTGAAAGTGGGTAACTAAACAAGTTAATAAGAGGCCTGTGATGATAGGCATCTTCTGACAACGTCTGTCATTATATCACCGTGATTGATTCTATTGCCAATTACTGAATGCATTATCGTAACAGATTATCTTTAATGGACGCGTGGACAGATTACTGCCATCCTCGCGTTGCGACGAAATGTCAGGGAATCTTATTATTATGGATTTTTGGAAATTAATAGTTTTTCGTATCCATCTATTTCTAACGTCAGTTTTTCGTATAAGTTTTAAAAAATGTTCTAAAGTGTTTCAAGGTTCACAAATAAAATCAGGGAAATGCATGTTCTGGTGCATCAGCAATGGTCTTGAAAAGAGGAGCAAGTTGTGTCTTAACTAATAAATACTCCTTAAAGAAGGGAAAAGAAATGAGTTTGATAAACTTGGTCAAGTTGCCTTTTTTTAATACTTAATCCGCATTATTTACTGTATGTAATACACCTGATTTTCATTTAAACTGTACGTCCTAATTTGGTTTGTGTAGCGAATATGTTTTAAAATCTATTTATGTTCAATAATACTCAAGCGATATGGTATAGAAGCAAAGACGATTTATGAACAATCATAGAAGAGAAGAAAAGTAAAAGTTTATATACTAATAAAGTTTTGAGTAAGATCTAATTAGACTGGTGGATTTTAATACAATTTTTGCACAAATGAACGCATATCAATAATGAAAAGTGTTTCTTCCTTTTTCTCTGATCCCACTCACTCGGAGAGAGGGAGAGAGAAAGAGAGAGTGAGTCTGAAATACAATTAAAGACCAGAATCTGACTAATATCATATCCATGTCGGAAAATATATCGACACCGCATATAAAATGAAGATACAGCAGGAGCAATAGGGCGCTTTCAGCATCTCAAATTTGGTTTTAGAAAAGAAGGCTAATTATATGATAAATCGTCCAATCGATATTTTGCTAAAATATAGTCTCTCTTCAAACTTTGAAGACTAGACTGTTCTGAGCATCCTGTGTAGGACTTAACCTTTAAACCTGCGGCCAATATGAGAATGGATTTCGCCACCATGCCCATTCTAACAAAACAGCTAATGGGACTATTTACTTTACAACGCTGGGTTGCTTTCCCCTGGAAGTTCTCAGTTTTCCTACACTCGATGGGTAAGTCATGGTACATATGTTAAACACCTGGCCACAAATGGACTAAATAAAGCCATGCATACTGAAACAAAGCCATTGAAGGCCAAGTATGACGACAATCTTTGTCTAGCTCTCTAGAGAAAGCATAAAAAGTATTGTTTTTATGGTATCGCAGATACAAAACTCACTTCTCAAACCAACCATTGATAACTAACTGAATAAATACTGCTGAGTAAGAAACATGTTAAAGCATACAGGTGTCAGACTAAGTTGTAAACATAACTGTGGAAAATTTCCATATGGTTCCAGAGTGTGGAGATACAACTCCGCTCATGAAGTCCCAAGTTCTCTTTATTCCAAAGCATTATGCGCTGGCTAGATTTACAGGAGGTGAAAACTATGTACTACATACAAATATTTCCACCGGTCCCTGATCACAGAATTATTTGTATTGCTGCCCACCCATGTCAGATGAGCCCTTAATCTTCTCAACTCCTCTTTAAAGGACGCATCTGCAAGGGCATCCTGGGATAAACTCACGTCCCTCCTTCCTATGACAGAGCAATTTAACAGAGACACGCAGTTATCGATTTTGGTGATTTTCCACACTTCTGTCCTTAGACTTCATTGTTGTTGCCATTGGATGTTGATGACGTGTGTTATAATATACATTTAAGTCTCCGACTGTTAACATTCTGTTGTACTTCATCCTAAGGTGATACTGGTAAAGAAATTTTCATAACTCAAATACACAGTGTTCTTATGCGAACAATGAAAATATCCTCAACCTCTGAGCTCCCCTTGTCTTATTGTAAGAGATTATGGTTGGTCTTTATACTGAAGAGTAAATTGTTATTACAAAATATTATTACAATTAAAATGAGTCTTAAGTCCCCATGATAACCTGTGTAAGCTATTTGAACCTGATCATTAACGTAATTCTTTATATATTTTTGTAGTGAGTAAGCCTTGTAGCAATACGTATAATGAGCTTTCATTTGTTTGCCCTGCTGTTCCATATAACTATACCTTAAACGCCACCCTGTTCTCTAGCCAGGAGTCTAAATGTATCTGCTTTCATGGGCATTTTGACTTCATAACTCCAAATAGTTCCAAGTTAGGTCGCTCATAAAACTTTATATATACTTTCATTCAATGAAAACTAACAAGTTTGTTATTACGAGCTCTTCTGTTACTTTTACTTTCAAATAGTACAGGATCTTATATATTATCTTAATCATCCTTTGGAATTATCTATTTCATCTTATCAATATCAAATAACTATACCTGTTAAGAGATTTCAGTACTAACATCCAATCCAATAGTCACTTATGCTACACTGACATTTTGGGGGTGTGGGGGGGGGGGGCGGTTGATTTTCACCACATCATTTTGATCTTACCACCGTAAAGCACATACTCTCCGATTTAAGATTAGATAAGCATAAATATTACATCACGAATAGTAAATTCGCAGAGTTATTAAAGAAAAATATTGCAATGACTCTAAGAGACAATTCTTGAAAAGGTCGAGTAATAGATATGGTTGATTTCTTTAATATTCTTACCATACTCGAGCCTTGATAATCGTTATATCAAATTAGGTAGAGCATGTGTTCATACACATATTTGTTTGTTGTATTAGTGCTAGCATTTCAATGGATAAAATAGTGAGATTATCTTTCTGAATGCTCCAGTTATTTATAATATTTTTAGGTATCGGATCTCTTTTTCCCTCTTAATTTCAGTACGTCAGTAAAACCATTATATCTTATTGTTAATTACTCAGTAAAGTATGTATTTTGTTGATATTCTATCATTGAAATGAGCTTTTATTTACTCCCTTATGATTCTTAAATTGTGTTGAGCATTACCTTTAAACCTCGAAGTGACTCCCAATCACAAAAATAGAATGGTAGGAGAGGCGAAAAATAGCTTCCCAACTTACTCTCCTGTATTGTGGAATGAATGTATCAATAGGCTCCATATCATCTGTTGCTGAGTGCCGCATAAAGAGATGGATTGGACTTTTCTCGTGATAGAAAACTAATCCTACTGCTATTCTCTAATTTTAGTGGTACAAAATTTGGAAATCTGAAGACATTCAACAGCAGGAAAATGAAGCAGTAATTTCGGTTTAATTTTAACGTTTTTTAAAGAAGCGCTAGCTGTAACAAATGTATTATATATATATATATATATATATATATATATATATATATATATATATATATATATATATATATATATATATATATATATATATATATATATATATATATATATATATATATATACTATACATACATATTTGTGTGTGTGTGTTTGTATATATATATATATATATATATATATATATATATATATATATATATATATATTATATATATATATATATATATATATATGAAATTGAATTTTGATAATAATTTTCACATGTCTCTCTTATACTCACAATTCTTCTCCACCACCACTATCCTTGCGTTAAGGGGTAGGTTACCTTCTCTAGATATTCTTATTAATAGCATATTTATCCACTGGACCCTTATTCTATAAATCCTTCTTCACTTTATCAATCCTTATAATTCTTTGCCTCCCTCTTGCACCTCTACCAATAATGGTTTTCACCCGAGCCCTTATTACTCCTTCCTCCTAACTCATCCTTACAGCATTCGACCCTCTGATTACCTTCCAATCTCTTTTCATGTGTCTCCCCTAGCATCAAGACAGCACCAAATGTACCTCCCCCCCTTTTGACAAACTACACAAATTGACAACCCTTACCTGTTGGCAGCAGGCGCTCTCTATCTGCAAGCATGTCACTAGGCTGTTAAGCTCACATAGATACAAAAATATACTATTTACTACCCAAAGCAGATGAACATAAAATAGAACATGATTAATAAGTCCGCCCTTTAAAAAAGATACTTTTGTTCACCAGTCTTCGTAATTACTTGCAATCTCTCATCCAGTATTCTTCCTAAAAACTTCAGCAAATGTTCATTTAGTCTGACTCCCCTATGATTACCACACTCCATAATATCCCCCCTCTGTTTAAACACATTTACCATCAGACGCTTGTCTGGCATTTGGCATACTTTTTGCAATGGGCCCAGTAACTACGCTTCCCCCCTCTGTAACACGTACCTTCAACATTTCAATTGGCCCCACTGCTAAAATTAGAGTGTTGCCACACTTTTACTTGTAACCTGCTTTACTTCAATAGATGGCATTTCCATCACTAGCCCCTCCACAGTACCCCCTCCCCGAAATCCAATTTTTTATTATCTGTTTAAAATAACCTAACGGCATTCAGTTTATGAAATCCTTCTTAAACGAAGATATTTCCCTTTCTATCTGTGATGACACATGACTGACCCAGATCTTGTCTGCTTTTCCCATGTACTGGATATTCTCAGTCTTTCCCTCCTCCATATCGTTCCTTGACGCCTTGTATACATAACAACTTCTAATCTTCGAAAGCCCTAGACATCTAATCCACAACCCTTTTTCTCCCTCTCTTGGCACCCTATTGTCAAGTTTTCCTCCATATTATCATTCCTTATTCTGAATCTATGACTTCAATGACTATCCTCACATCCTTGCCTACTCTTCTCAACTCTACCATTCATATCCAACCCTTTGACTATTTTTTTCTCCATCCTTTACTATCCTAATTGCTGTTTCATTTCTTCCTATATTCCAGTAGGAATAACTCAAATCATTGCTCCCCAGCCAGGATTACAACCTACGCCTTTTGGGTTTGACAGGAGAGACATATTTAGCCATCCGACTGACATATATGCATACATGACAGATTTACTGTAATTCTGGACATGACATTTTGTATTTTTACATATTAAGTCAAAAAAGACCATCGATATCGAATTCACTATGCTCTGACAACAAGTTTTTGGATTGGTATATAAAAGGTTAAGTGCAACAAGCATTCCTGATGAATCAGTCCCTTCAAGTATATACTCATGTATATTTATATTATATATATATATATATAATATATATATATATATATATATATATGTGTGTGTGTGTGTGTGTGTGTGTGTGTGTATGTATATATATATATATATATATATATATATATATATATATATATATATATACGTATATATATATATATATATATATATATATGCATATATATATATATATATATATATATATATATATATATATATGTATATATATATATATATATATATATATATATTATACGTATATATATATATATAAAACAAAAATAATTTTTGTTTTTTACACAAAATACGATTATTTTTTTTTACTTACTAATGTTTAAGATCGATGACCGATTACATTTTTTACTTTAACACAAATGTTTACACCTTTTACATCATGGGTCTTTGCAAAGGGAGCTGTTGGGGCGCTGCTGGGTAGCACATCATACAAGCCAAAAGTTAACCCTCAAAGAAGTTTTATGCTTTTGGGAAATGACTTTGGAGTGGATGCCTGAGATACTTCCCTCCCAGGACGATGATGTGCATCAAAGTTGCGGATATTGATTGGAGCGGTTATCATATGAGAGACAAAGAGGAAAGGAGAGAAAAAGAGGGCCTATGCTGTTAGGGGAGGTAAAGAAAGGGAAAATATCAGGTGAAACAATAATTATAATATCTGGAAGGTGCTGAAGAATAAAATACGATCAAAAGTTTTAAGGTTGCAGAAGGGGAAATAGAAATCTTTTACTAAGATCAGAGGAGATGAAAAATTTAATAACACTAAATGGAGAGAATCTTGACTGGAAATAGATGAAAAGAACAGCTGCCATGCGAGTTATCAGGCCCACACTACAACCAAAAAGAAGATTTTCGTCTTATCTTATATTGGCAGGTAGAGTAAATTAATAAAATCATATGTAGATTTCTAGCATCTCTCAGGTCAGGAAATCAAACCACCAAAGAGAAGGTTTGCCTCATCTGTTTCCAGGCAATATTGCCTATTCATAATGCATTCTTCTCACTTTCTCAGGGCAGGAGAGTTAAAAATAATTACTCACTGCTGGTGGAGTGTAGAAGAGATAAAACCATTGATATGTTTTCCATCATTTGGGCTCTTCTGTATTTTCCAACATGCGTACTTAGGTATCTAACTTACAAAGAAAATTCAGTTCTGACAACAGGGAGTCCACCTGACTGTGCGTAAAGAAAACTATTATGGTTTGGCGACAAGATTCTGAATAAAAAATGAGAAACGAGTGCGCTTCGAGATATTATGTTTCCATTAATCTTAAACAACAGAAAATGTAACATCTGTTTGCTGATTCATCTGATTACAGAACATCAAAGCGGAATTGTCAAAGAAGAAGGAAGTAAACAGAAAATACGTTCCATCCTAAATAAACGGAAGCTTGACAATTTCCTGTTTTCAGAAGATTAAGAATTCTGATAAACTAGGAGCCCGCCTTCCGTGAGCAGAGCATATATTTTGCAGCTTCATAAGTTCTTTGTTATAAAAAAAAAATATTCAGAGGTAAAATAAGAAATTGAAATGTTTCATGAGGAACAGGTCAACACCAAATGTTGAAATAAGATGATTTTCGTTTAGTTCCTTATGAAAGTTTGTGTTCTCACATCAAACTATGTATCAACTGTAGGGAGATTAGCAACTGAAAATTCCACGCAAAGAAACATAAGTAAATTTATGGAGCTTCGGTAATTGTTATCTAAAAATTTTCAACACTTCGGCCAGTGGCAAAATACTTTCCTTGGCATCGCCGTAAAAAAGATGAATTCATTATAGCCAAATTATTACATCTAATCTATCAAGATATATACATTATTTTTTTTATGGTAGCCAAACATTTTAATTCTGAAAATAAATTTTAGTGAAATTCAGAACTAGATAACATGTTGAAAACGACAATTACCGTTCATAAAGTTTTCATGTTACAAAACATATATATAGCATTTGAAATGAATGAATACTTGTTAGAATTTTATGGTGGTTTTCTTTCGTGCGTGTATGTGTGTGTTTTTTTCTTTCTTTCTTTCTTTTATAGCACTAGCTATAGTGAGAGATAAATATTCTTAGCCGCTAGGCGCAGGAAATTACAAGAGACAGACAGACAGACAATTCAATACACTAGTCATCGCTCGAACTCTGACTAGAAAGTCCTGGGAATATTGTTATTAAAAAAAAAAAAAAAACAACACTGTCAAGTAGTAATAAGTCCGAAAACCATGCATTCTTTGAACACAAATATTTGGCGGCAGATAAGATGCATAGGAAGTGTGATCATAGCGGCCAAGGAGTGTTACAAGTGTACTTTGTGAGTGAGCATCCCATAGGAGCATAACAATACCGCTTATTTATGCACCAGCAGGCCTAATACATGACTGACTCTTTGCCACGCTTTTTGTATGTGGTCATATTCTTTTCACAATATTCATTGAGGCGGTTATGGGTGTTTTTTTACCAGATGTAAGTGCCAATCGATTTTGATCCTCTTAATTAATAATGATATAGGGAAATATATAAGCCCATACAATTCCTGTGAGTAAATCTGACATATTTTCCCGTCTCGCAATGTCAGTTTTAACCACGTTTTCTGGTAATTTTCAGTTGTAAATTGTCTTGAAAACACCTAAAGACTCTAGTTCTCTCTAATGATCTGGACCTTTGAAGAGTAATAGTTACATTTTAAGCCAGTAAATTACTAACCAGACCTAGAGGAAGATTAACGGTTGCAAGAGCGATATATTTTCAAGTACCCGCCAATTACATAGAAAACTCAAAAATGTAATGGTCAATGTTCCTGTTATAATTTGCATAGGATCAACCTCCTTGAGAGAACAGAGATGAGAATGCTGAAGTGGATTATGGGAATATCGCTGCTTGAGAGATTGGAAATGATGAAATAACAAGGACAGGCTTAGTAAAGATTACAGAGGTGATAAGAGAGTCAGGATTGAGATGGTATGGGCATTTGTTGAAGATGGATGACGAGGAGATAGTGAAGAGGGCTTGGGAGGAACCTGTTAGAGGAAGAAGATCGAGAGGGAGACAGAGAATTAGATGGCGAGATAAAGTGAAGGAATATATGAAGAGAAGAAGTTCGGTGGAGGATGATGCCTTTGATAGAAGGCAGTGGAGAAGGTGCATCAGGCAACCGACCCCTTAATTAATGTAGGGATAACGGTGGGAATGAACGGGAAGAACCTAAGGTTGCGCAAGGTTTCCACTGTGAATCCACGATACTGAACAACGTACTGTTCGGTTACCTGCTGTTGCCATAAAGATAAAACTACCAAGTATTCTGCCAGCTTCTGTATGTGCGTGTGTAGCTTTAGTAAACTGTACAAGACAGATTGTGAGCGCCCTCATTCCTATAGGAGGAAGTGCAGTGTTTATTCCTATTTTGTGTCATCTATGTGTATTTTTATATTGCTATTTATGACATAAAGAAATGATATAGGGATAAAATTTTGCTCATTTATTGATAGACAAGTTTCATTATGAACTAGTATCTTACATAAGGGAAGCAACGCGAGGGCAACCTCTGTGCTGCTAATGCAAAGTTCTTTTTTTCTGTTTTTTTTTTCTTTATATTTTTCAAAAGATGACACGTAAAAGCTTTTCATACGGATACATGTCTTCCTATTCATATCACTGCGAGGTTGGAAACCTTACCTGGCTATATGATAGGTCATTTGACTATTAGCTGGCTCATAACTTTATAAGGCCCCAGAGGCTCTGATACTCATTAACTGCTTTTGCAGTGAAGGAAGAGTTTTTTTGTTACAGAAACCATCCTCTAACGTATAAAACAATAAATCTATGATACAGTATCCTTGAATTATATTCATAAAATACTCCCTGTCATGGATCACAGAATAACAACTATTTTAGCATAGGTCAAAAGGCCTATTTTTTTCTATAACACACAATAGCTCCAAACGTTTGATGGTTTTAAAGCTATTTTTCCTTGATACTCAGCAAAGGCTCCTTATGCTGTTTATCCTCCTTTTTTTTCTGTGTTAAATATTATTGTCTTTAAAAGGTATTGCAACTAACGACAGGACAAGTTTTGTTATTCTTTATTGATTTACGAAATATGTTGTAGCCTTTGCTAAAGTTTACTTTATACCTGATAATGTATATTTCTATTGAAACTGTGGTAGAGATGTTGCTGTCACTGAATTCCACCACACAGGTGTGGCAGGCAATGAAAGAAAAACAGTTTTCCGAAGATTATATTATCAAGCAGCATACAAATACCTTTTTTTTCTATTTAAAACTTAATATCAGCCGATGAAAGAGAAATCTAGGATGGTTTACCCGATTTGCTTAATCAGCTCTCCCAAAGAATTAGAGCAATCAGCAAGAAAGTGGAAGCTGCCAATTGCTACCCAAGTTGAGGTTACACTCATCTAAAAAGATTTTAATTGCAGATCATCCCCAACGATTTTCTGATGACTACCTGTAACAGGGTAATTCTGGGGACCTTAAAGTTTGGGACTGCAAGAATTGTGTTCCTTTTTAAGCTAGTTTTAAATGTAACAAACCCCTTGGGTATAAATACACTTGATACCTCTCTCAAACCTTTGGATGATTTAAGTATTATGAGTACGGTACATACACTGTTAAAGTCCCTGCCTTCTTGCTAAAAGTTTCATATAAAACATTGGCAGTTCAGAAGGAACTCCTGCAGTTGTTCATGACAAATGTGGTGACATTTACAGTCACTGCTTTGTATGATAGTTACATGGTCACTGTTATTCTCTTCTGGATGC
>NC_061110.1:70430354-70477656 GCF_015104395.2 Macrobrachium nipponense | reverse complement strand
CGGTTAAACATATATGAAAATATATTAATTCCGGAGTAGAGCGAATTAGATATTAAAGGACATTTGTAGCTCGATATATGTATATGTGTAAGTGTTTACATAATAAAAATATGGAATGTTAGTCCATATATATAAAAGACTAAAACTAAAGAGGTCAACCAGATTGCTTGCAGGAATGTGATCAGACTAGAGACGCTAAAGATGGCGTATACCCTAAAGTATGTAGGCTAAGTTGACATGCCGTCATCTGTGGTCATTCATTTGTTTTGAAACAGTCCAAGCTCCCTGCTTGAGACAACTACCGCGACCTATAATTCAAAACGGCCTACGTGATCTGTAGCGTGTCTCATTTTGATTGTATGTTCATATGTTCGAGCTACTATCTGCTTCCTTCATAACTGGTAACCGAGATGGTAGTACAGCAGAATAGAGTTAGCTATCGTCATTAGAAGACCTGATCTCTTCCCTAAGCTTTATCATGTAGAGAGAATAGAAGTAGCCATCATCATTGGCAGAAGCGATCAAGCTATCGTTATTAGAAGACTTGTACAATCATACCTGATCTTCACCATGTAAACTAAGAAGAATATATATATTTTTATATTTCGTGTTTTCTACAAGAACCTCCTCACCGAAACATCATGAGTTTAACACATCATCGTCATAAACAAGAAGATAATCCTGACTTCGTAAGTGATCTACAAAACACCCAAGACACTCCATTGAAGATGGAAGTGCAATACCAACCGACTTAGCGTAAGATTATCGCAAGTCTAACATTACCTCATAGGGCGCCTTGTCATACAAGGCACAAGCCCTAAAAGTGGTGGCATGCGTACCAGAAGAACTCTACAACTTCTCCGAAGAAAAATCAGAATAATGAAGTATCATATAAGAACTCTTCAACGACGACGAAAGCAACAGATTCTTCAAGCAACTTAGTATCATCGTTTAGTGAATAACTTCAAGAAACAAAACCGACGTGTCCTTTTCCTACGGCAACGCAAGCTTCGTCTCTCATTAGAATCATTCAAGAAAACATTGTTAGTGAGCGTTTCCGGCACTTCAAGAAACAAACCGAACGCGTCTGCAGCATCGGATCTTTCAAGGGCTCGAATCATCGAAACAACGCGCACGGGGGAAACTGAAGCCAAACCAGGTCATCCGCTAAATAGAGAAGGAGGACCAAGGCCGTGTGTCGTTATCGGAACACCGTGACTTCCCACAAAAGCAAGCTAAGTACAATTTTTTATTCATTTGGAGTAACTTTGAGTGTTTCCTTTGCAGGTCGAATTTCGTTATTCCTGTGGCTGAAGTTACGAGACATTCTTAATCTTACTTTTTTAGAGAAATTATCTACATCATTGAGATTTCGCTACTGCGAGATTTTTATCTTTGAGAGTCTGTTTCCAGAAGTTCTACTGAAATATCATAATCATATACTATGTTAATTTTATCATTTTGGGTGATTATTAATCCCTTACGTAACAAATCATATTAAACAGTGAATATGCGTTTACGCAGTTGGACGTATTTATACAGATGCATGGATAGGGTCGTTAAGCACCGTAGTGATTAGAAAACACACAAAAACAAGTGGAACACCCGTACAAATCTAGATAAATTAGAGGTAACACTATTTCGGGTCATGACAATAAATGCTCCTTTGCAAGTCCCGATCGCAGTTTTAGCCTTGAGTTTTTTGAGTTATATAAAAAATCGAACCTCAATGACTCAACTTAACTTTAAAAATATGGCTGGATTGCAAGGAATAACATGCCTATAAAAAACTTTCATTAGGCTAAATGCGCTGACCAGGATCCCTCACTATTTCAAATTTTAGCAAAGAATGAAGTAAACAACAGCAATTACAAACAGTTAATATTGAATGCAGTAGAGATAACTTGTCTTAATAGTAATCGCTCAATTCCTATAGTTCGTCATTCATATGTTCGTTGCTTTACACGTAACCAACAACAGAATGCTAAAATCACACAATACGTTGCCGATGGTAATAAAGAGAAGGATCCGGCCTAATTATTACAAAAAGAAATAGGTAAACAGTAGCCCTTTCAGAAACAAACAAATCGTGCTTAAGCACTTGGGTACTATGTCATCCAGTCAAGCGGTCAAGGTCAGTTAAAACAACTGCCGATTGTAGCAAGCAAAGCACATTCCATTTAAGCGACTTCAGCGGAGAGCGATGTTGGAAAAATTAAAAAGGAATTTCCCTATGCATTACACGACCGTATAAAGTAATCAGAGCAGGTTTAAGTTTTTTTTTAATACGTAAGTTATTATAAGTAGTGGTGGATAAAGCCCGACTGTACGCGCCGTAAAAATTAGAATATCTTGTTTATTCCTTTAGTACACGTAATATCCTGTATTTACGGACTCACCGTCTGTTGTTCGAACTTCCCTAATGAGAAGTCCGGATAAGCGAGCGTTTACAGATACCTCTATAGTTATAAAAATCATTGATCGTATCTAGTGTACTTGTAAGATTCATCTAGGGGTATAAAAAATATTATCTTACATCCTGCAAAATAAGGCGTGTTTATCAAGGAAAATCCTATAAACCTTCAAACATATTGAAATCCGTTTGAACAAAAAGAGACAGTTAATCAAATAATAACTTATATAGAGGAACTATACATTTGTCTCATAAATCGTAACATTGTTCAAATGACCCAACAGAATTCTCCCACAACCGCAGTCGCAGTTTGCACGCAAAATCTCGAGAACATGCAATCTCGAATGTCTTAGTGCGTGTAAAAAAGACTTTGCTGGGAAATGAAATTTTAATCCTTCCCGACACTCTGAAATATAACGATTTCCGCGAACAAAGCCCTAGACACGGTTGACTAGCACAACAAGTTAATAATAGTAATCCACAAAAAACCTATACATATAAATATCGCATTTTTTTTTATTGTTGCTATTTTCAATCACGCCCAATCAGTCGTAGATGAATCTCCCTTATACTCTATCTAAAGTAATATCCGTAAAGTCATTCAAGCAGAGGTGATTCAGCAGAAATTTTGTTTATCTTTTACCTGAATACCAGGAAGTTTCTCCACTAGCGAGTGATCTCTGGGAGAAAAAAAACGGATGTCATTGAAAACAAATACGGTCTAAGGACAAACATAAAGCTATGTACGTACCTTCGTGTAGAACCCCAATGAAATTTCAAAATAGAGATAAATGGACGAAGTTGAAAAATGTTAGTAATAGGAGTCATTTAGGAAATCAAATAAGCCCATATAATTTTTTCCCTCAAACGTCATGCCATAAAAGATCGGACTTGGCGTATCTGGCGTAGATTTCTGTCGCTTAAACAAGGAAACGACTCCCGATAGTTTCCAGTGCCATGTACCGACGACATCTTGTCTCTGTTAGGTTAGAATAAATTTTTCACCAGCTTGGACTTACTTAAAGGCTTTTACCAGATACCATTACCTAAGTGATTGTACCTCATACACCGTTTTCAGCACACCCAGGGGACATTATCAATTTTTACGTATTCCTACGGCTTACGTTGCGGCCCCAATTACAATATAGTGTTTTGGAGACTTTTAGGGGATAACCTACATGCCTATATGGATGATCTTGTAATCTTTTCTAATACCTTAGAAGTACATTCACATAAACTAGAGCTAGTGCTACAGACAAAGACAAATAATCTCAGAGTAAAATATCTAAATGTGAGTTTTAAAAAACCGAACATGTTTATCTAGGTTTTATGTGTCTAGTCAAGGTCTTAAAGTAGTCCATGGTAAGGTGTCGGCTATTCATAACTTTCCGATACTTATTAACGTAAAAGGGGATACAGCACTTTTGCGCTGTAGTGGGTATTACAATCATATGCAAATATGTAACTCTTCAATCATGACAGCTCCTTTAACAGATCTTACGAAGAAGAGCGTAGATTGATTATGGTATAAAAAGCATCAACGGGCGTTCGATATCTTAAAAGCGGAATAATGCAGCTTACCTAACTTAAAAATCCCTGATTTAAATAAGGCATTTTTTTTAATGCAACAGACGCCTCAGACCAAGGGGTAAGAGGGATACTACTTCAGCAATATGATAAACAGTTCTTTCCTATAGCTTTTTATTCATGTAAACTAAAGCCCTCTGAAAGTAAATATACAGTAATAGCAAGGAAGGGCTAGGTATCTTTAACTCACTAGTATATTTTAAGTTCATAATCTATGGCTATCCTGATAAAATCCTTACTGACATGAGTCATTTACCGAGTTTTTTCAAAGGCTTTAATCACAGTCCAAAAGGAACTCGGTGACAAATGATCATTCAGGTCTTTGGAGCCAAGATAAGATATCTACCTGGGAAAGCAAATATCATAGCTGACGCATTATCCCGCAATCCCGCACCATACTGCAAAAGAACCATTAATTAGACTAAAAAATATAGGAACATCCGTTGCCTATTGTTAAACGTATCTAAACAAGAAAATTCCTTAACCCAAGAGATCGCGAGCATTGAATATCTGGGTCGAGCGCAGAACTGTTACAAACTGAACAAAGCAAGAGTCAACAGACATAACCCAAAACAATAAACACTTCGAACGGAAACAGTGTCAGCAGCAATAAACACCAAACAATAAAACACTTCGAGCAGAAACCCTAGAGCAAAAATATATTTAAAGTATGTGTATCAGAATAATGTAATCAAATGTAAATATTATATGTAGGTCCGTGACGAGGAAAAAACCCGAAGAACACAGCAGATGACTAACGACCAGGTAGTAGTAATAATCTCTTTCATACCAATCGTCATAAACTGTTTGCATTCCGTCATCCAGGGTTCCCTACTATGTCACAGAAAGCCAAATCACTGTTTTACTGGCCTACAATGCTTACAGATATAAAAAGCACATAAGTGATTGTAACACGTGTCATGAAAACAAGGGACACACTAAGACACCTGTCAGTTTAGGGGCCTATCCTGTGCCAAATCAATCCTTGAAAGAATATACTTAGAATTATTAACAGAATTACGATGTCTGACAGAGGAAATAAACACTTCTTAGTGTTAATAGTTCCTTGACACGTTATATAGAAGTAATAGCACTAAAAACAAACACCGCAATTGAGTGCAGTAGGAATATTTATGAGTGCTAAATCAGTAAAGAACATGGAATTCAACACATGATAATGTGACTCGGGTGGTGTAAATCAATAATAATCTCCATAACGGCGTTGTGTGAATTCCTATCCATTAAGAAAACCAATAATATATTTTATCACCCAGAGTCAAATCGGTTGGTAGAATAACGGATAATTAAATAGGAAGTGTCATGCTTTACGAGTTACAACTCGTGATATTGGATCCGAACTGGATTATAGCGGTTCTCGCGGTTTTAAATACCTTTATCATTTATATCTTGTATCTATAGAATTGATGCCGCAAGTAGCCTTATGCGGTACGCCGCTAGAAACACTTTTCCACATATTCAAGCCAACATTAGTTATCAATATATATATAAAAAAATATATAAATAAATAATAAATATAAAAAAATAAAATAAATATGGATACAAGTGGAGTCAATATAATACACTCCGTAAGAAGTCGGAAGGGTTACAAATTATAATAAAAAAGGAATCACGATAAAATCAAATAAGCAAAACGTAACCATAGGTTAATTAAATATCCAAATATATATGCGTAAAGATTTGAACTCAAACTTAACGCTTTAGTAATGACAAATAAGCTAAAAAGTTCAAACACATATCAAAACCTACTGACATATGTCTGTCCCGGTGATTTATATTCTTAGTCAATGAGAAAAAAAAAAATAATAATAATAAATAAATAAAATAATATGAAATAAAAGAGATTTTAAAGTCAGGAAGTCTAAAGAAGTGAAAATGTATTATATGCGAATAATCTTATACAGGGCAAATAGTATATATAAAAATTTGTATGGAAACCCTTTTTTCATTAGTTTGAATAAGGAATATTTAATTTAACATAATCATGCAGATTTCCAACATGAAACTAATATATTGTTCAATTTTGGTACTGTTTTTTTTCAGACATTCTTCTCATGTGGGTCGAGTATTAAAAAACAAAAAATTTATCCTAAAGTCGTATTTATTACAGCAAGTAACGTAACTCTTAGCTGGCTGAGAGCAATCTCCTGCCAAGTGACGACGTCATCATTGCCGTATCAGCATTTGTTCCTTTTAACCTCAATAATCTGCTTACACAGGCTTCATCTGTGTGTCGTCTCTGCTTGCGAAGCAGATTGACTGGAGAAAGGAATGCTTAGCTCATGAACTTCACATGTGGTTCATAGGTCACATGACATACCACATAACATATTCTTATCCGTGTGTGCAATGCAATTAGTTAAGGACTTGCAATCATTTAAAATTAAATGAACAAAATAAGCAAATAGAATTTCTATAACAACAAAATGAATTAATTTTTTCTGAACCTCATAGACATTTAGAAGTATCAAGATATGTATATGAAATATTTACTTGCAACATTAGCCGGTTAAGTAAAACATTCATGGGAAAATGTCACATTTTCTTGAAAAACCCAAAGTTTATATAGAAATTAGTTACATAGTGGGTTTTTTCGTTGCATCTCCTACCTATTAATAAAGTTTTTAAAATTAACCTCAGAGGATGCGCGCGAGAAAATTGAATATGAAACTTTTGTTAGGGGCACATAGGATCAGATTTTATCACAACTTAATTTCAGTTAGCATAGAGAAATACAGAATCATGATTAATATTCTCTTTGACTCTTATGTTGCCTGGCAATCTTACAAATAGCTCCGTTTTCCACTTCTTTGTCTAGTAATTTACTACCAGTAATATCGAATTTTCTTTGGGATTCGTATTGATATCTGTTTATTTTTTATAATTATGGATATTTTTACAGTCCTCATAGACCTGGATAGGTTCACTCATTGTTAACGCCATGGATAAAAAAGTTTGTACGGCTGACTCTTTTGAATTCCACAAATATTAGCGAATTCATGTGGGTTAAGTCCGGATCTAAATGGCTTTCTCCCCCTCCCGTATTTGGATGTTGTCTGAATTTACTTTGCCCTTGTGACAAGTATAATTTCACTTGCAGGGCTGATTAATTCGGGAACCTGTTACAGTATCCTGCAGTACGAGAGTTTCACATCGCAACTTCAAAAAAATCGTTCGTCGCTGCGGACGACGGCAGTTGAGTAACAACCGCCTACAATGTGAAAGGAATAAGCACCATCATGGACTTCTTCGACCGACACCCGTATCCCGTCGTTAATCTCGTTTTAATGCGGAAAGCTCCGGCGGCTGTCGGAAATCGACTACAAAAGGGACATACTTCTGACAATTACCCGGAGGATATTCAACTCTACCTTGCTGGCGAAGGACTCGTGCTGGGGATGATTTTATTCATTGCGAACGTAATCGTGTAGCTTAGGATTCAGAGAATAAGTATGAGCGCAAAATAGAACGTTGGCCACCCGGCCCAGGCAAATTTTCCCCTGTTTTAACCCTGTGAAATTGGCCCTTTCCTTTGGCTATAGGTGGTTGTCTGGAACTGTGTAATGGAGGAAAAGTTGTTCGAAAGCTAGTTAAATGTGAAGTAGTATAACCTCGGTCATGTATCCTATATATATAAATGATCATAAATAACAGAATCGAAATATATTTTTTGCGTGTACGCACTAGGAATCTATATATAAATGATCATAAATAACGAAATCGAAATATATCTTTGCGTGTACGCAATAGGAATCTATTTAAAGTGCACATATATTAATCATAATTATATGAATCCATATACATATGTATAAACAAATCAGGTAGCCTATAATCAATCTGTTACCTTTTATCTTACCAATATCTGCAGTTATATATGAGTTAGTATATGGATTAATGAATCAGATATATAACAGTTAGCATAAACATAATATTTTATCATTCATATATGAAATTTTTATCAGTTAAAATAATGATTTTATCATGTTAATCTTCATTCTATGCAATTATCACAGTACATTCAGTATTTTCTGTAGCATATGTATCTTAATGAGATGAAGTGAAAAACTGTATCATTATATATCACGTGATCACTATTATTTACGAATATCATATGCATATTATGTCTAATATTTATTACTTGAATCTGTATTTGTGTACACCATGAATTTTTTATTTACTATATATATATATATATATATATATATATATATATATATATATATATATATATATATATATATATATAGTATATATTCACATAGTGTCTGTATCACACTCCTATAAGTCAAATGCAAGTCAAGTTTGAGTAATATTCAGTAGTTGGTTTTGGTAGCTGACCGAGCTAATGTAAGTGTTTACATAATAAAAATATGGAATGTTAGTCCATATATATAAAAGACTAAAACTAAAGAGGTCAACCAGATTGCTTTGCAGGAATATGATCAGACTAGAGAAGCTAAATATGACGTATATCCTAAAGTATGTAGGCTAAGTTGACATGCCGTCATCTGTGGTCATTCATTTGTTTTGAAACAGTCCAAGCTCCCTGCTTGAGACAACTACGCGACCTATAATTCAAACGGCCTACGTGATCTGTAGCGTGTCCTCATTTTGATTGTATGTTCATATGTTCGAGTTACTATCTGCTTCCTTCATAACTGGTAACCGAGATGGTAGTACAGCAGAATAGAGTTAGTTATCGTCATTAGAAGACCCATATCTCTTTACCTAAGCTTTATCATGTAGAGAGAATAGAAGTAGCCATCATCATTGGCAGAAGCGATCAAGCTATCGTTATTAGAAGACTTGTACAATCATACCTGATCTTCACCATGTAAACTAAGAAGAATATATATATTTTTATACTTCGTGTTTTCTACAAGAACTCCTCACCGAATCATCATGAGTTTTAACACATCGTCGTCATAAACAAGAAGATAATCCTGACTTCGTAAGTGATCTACAAACCCCAAGACACTCCATTGAAGATGGAAGTGCAATACCAACCACTTAGCGTAAGATTATCGCAAGTCTAACATTACCTCATAGGGCGCCTTATCATACAATGCACAAGCCCTAAAATATGAATCACAGTAATGTGATATGACTTATATAATGACTATGTGCGGGGGGAAAAACACACCACACCGCTGAGGACGAGATGGGCTTGATGCAGTCTCCAAAACAAAAATACCTGAGCGCGGTCGGTATTTGAGATGGGAGGCGGCATAAACTTATATCTCTTGCGGTGGCGGTGGCGGGGCTAAGCTTCGCTGCCAGTCCTGGATTGAAAGTCGATGGTTCGCGCCTGTCGGCCGGGCAATTCTATTATCGCTTAATAAATTTCCCCCTTTGGATTAAACATATGAAAATATATTATTCTGAGGTAGAGCAAATTAGATATTAAAGGACATTTGTAGCTCGATATATGTATATGAATCACGGTAATGTGATATGACTTATATACATATATAGATATATATATATATATATATATGTATATATATATATAATATATATATATCTATATATATGAATATATATGTATGTATGTATGTGTATGATATATATATATATATATATATATAATATATAATATTTACATACATACTTACATATATATATATTATATATATCTATATCATATAATATATTATATATTATATAAATATAATAATATATTATATTATACTATATATATATATATATTATATATAATATATTACATACTACATATTTATATATATATATATATATATATATATGTTATATATATATATATATATAGATATATATATATATATATATTATATATATATTATACATATATACTATAATATATATAACATATATATATTATTATATATATTATATAATATATATCTATATATATATATGTATATAATAATATATATATATATATATAATATATATATATATATGTATTATAATATATATATATAATATTTATTTTTTTTATTATATATATATATAACTATACATATATATATATATATATATATATATATATATATATATATATACATATATATATATAATATATATAGATATATATATATATATATATATATATATATATATATATATATATATATCTATATATACACAGGGACGCACATTAACTTTTATAGTATAAAAGGATTAGAAAATTTTCTTTTCATAAAAAATGAAGCCATATACCCATCTAAATTTCTATAATAGCAGCTCAAATGGAAACTGTTCTCGTGGGAGTTGCAGTCTGTGATGGAATTTAATTGAATATTGTTGAAGCATTGTCCATATCCTTTCCCGGTAGTTCTAGGGTTGAGGCCAAAGGTCTCAACCCTTCTGAATAAGGATATTAATGGGGTCATTGTATCATTAACAATGGGTCTTTTGATTGCAGCGTTCCTCCAAACTGCGATTAAGAGTCCATGGGTTGCTATTTGCATATATTGGGCCCAAAGCTCCGCTTCTATTTAGATTGTTTCTTATAACATATTTTCATAGCTACATCATCATTTACGCTTTATCTTTTTTAATGTATTTCACTTACCTTTTTTTTTGTGTCTACGTTATTTATGAGTATCAGGTTAACTTGATTTCATTTGATTGTATGCCCCATGAAATGGAAAACTCATTCTTTTAAATAAAATGACCTGGTAATTGGTTGGTATATATTAAAGTAATTTATTGTGAGGAAGGGCACACAAATAAATATACAACATTCGCAGCAAAACGTCGTCCATAGAATATTCATACAAACCATTAAAACCCATAAATTCATCCAATCATCGAAATCATAGACTCTTTGAACTTGGAAATTACTTTCATCTAATAAACGGGTTGATGCATAAATAGACACAGGGAAAAATGGATAACTCCAAGATTTTGCCTTTTGAGCAGCAATTGCTTTATAGTTAAGGAGCTACATTATATCCCAGCTTTTAGCCCAACCTGAAATTTCGGGTGCCAAGTGTTTTTAGAATGTTTTTTCATTATTTTGAAATTGTCATAGCGACACATACAACTGGTTTCAAGTTATATGAGTTTAAATGTCAATCCTTATTATCTCCGATGCACCTTTATCGAGAGTATATAGGTACATCTTGAAACATGCATTATTCACTCTGTGGGTTAATTGATTTTAGAAAAATTATCAGTAAAAATAATCTAATTAAATTTTCTCGGTATTCCTTCCTTATCGCTTGGTAACTTGATCACATTAAACTAAAAATTAAAATAAATAAAAAACTTAAATTGCTTAAATGTTTTTTTTTATTCCTACCTAATGATTCTCTAAGCAATTGGCTGACCCTTTGTTTTGCATCTGCTAAATGAGCAGGCTGCCAGCTAACTTACTTTAAATTTCACGAAGGAAGAGATATTAGCCGAGCTTACGGAACTCAGGTGGTCTGATATAATGACTGAGACTGGTATAATGAAGTGTGCGTACCCGACATCTGTAAGAAAGAAGAGGTGACCTTCTGCGAAAGTTGGGTAGTATAGATTATGAGGGTATTTTTACAAAATTCAAGTTACCGTTGCAATGATCTCACCACACAAGAGCATCCAGAAGAGAATAACAAAGTGACCATGAAACTATCATACAAAGCAGTGACTGTAAATGTCACCGCATTTGTCATGAACAACTGCAGGAGTTCCTTCTGAACTGCCAGTGTTTTATATGAAACTTTTAGCAAGAAGGCAGGGACCTTAACAGTGTATGTACGGTACTCATAATACTTAAATCATCCAAAGGTTTGAGAGAGGTATCAAGTGTATTTATACCCAAGGGGTTTGTTACATTTAAAACTAGCTTAAAAAAGGAACACAATTCTTGCAGTCCCAAACTTTAAGGTCCCCAGAATTACCCTGTTACAGGTAGTCATCAGAAAATCGTTGGGGATGATCTGCAATTCAAATCTTTTTAGATGAGTGTAACCTCAACTTGGGTAGCAATTGGCAGCTTCCACTTTCTTGCTGATTGCTCTAATTCTTTGGGAGAGCTGATTAAGCAAATCGGGTAAACCATCCTAGATTTCTCTTTCATCGGCTGATATTAAGTTTTAAATAGAAAAAAAAGGTATTTGTATGCTGCTTGATAATATAATCTTCGGAAAACTGTTTTTCTTTCATTGCCTGCCACACCTGTGTGGTGGAATTCAGTGACAGCAACATCTCTACCACAGTTTCAATAGAAATATACATTATCAGGTATAAAGTAAACTTTAGCAAAGGCTACAACATATTTCGTAAATCAATAAAGAATAACAAAACTTGTCCTGTCGTTAGTTGCAATACCTTTTAAAGACAATAATATTTAACACAGAAAAAAAGGAGGATAAACAGCATAAGGAGCCTTTGCTGAGTATCAAGGAAAAATAGCTTTAAAACCATCAAACGTTTGGAGCTATTGTGTGTTATAGAAAAAAATAGGCCTTTTGTTGACCTATGCTAAAATAGTTGTTTTATTCTGTGATCCATGACAGGGAGTATGTATAGGAATATAATTCAAGGAGTACTGTATCATAGATTTATTGTTTTATACGTTAGAGGATGGTTTCTGTAACAAAAAACTCTTCCTTCACTGCAAAAGCAGTTAATGAGTATCAGAGCCTCTGGGGCCTTATAAAGTTATGAGCCAGCTAATAGTCAAATGACCAATCATATAGCCAGGTAAGGTTTCCAACCTCGCAGTGGTATGAATAGGAAGACATGTATCCGTATGAAAAGCTTTTACGTGTCATCTTTAAAAAAAAAAAAAAAAAAAAACAGAAAAAAAAACAGAAAAAAAGAACTTTGCATTAGTAACACAAAGGTTGCCCTCGCGTTGCTTCCCTTATGTAAGATACTAGCTCATAATGAAACTTGTCTATCAATAAATAAGCAAAATTTTATCCCTATATCATTTCTTTATGTCATAAATAACAATATAAAAATATACATAGATGACACAAAATAGGGATAAACACTGCACTTCCTCCTATAGGAATGAGGGCGCTCACAATCTGTCTTGTACAGTTTACTAAAGCTACACACGCACATACAGAAGCTGGCAGAATACAATTCTCTGATAAAACGACTCTAGACCCGTGTGAAAAAAGTTTTTTTCTTGGTAGTTTTATCTTTATGGCAACAGCAGGTAACCGAACAGTACGTTGTTCAGTATCGTGGATTCACAGTGGAAACCATTGCGCAACCTTAGGGTCTTCCTGTTCTTTCCCACCGTTATCCCTACATTAATTAAGGGGTCGGTTGCCTGATGCGCCTTCTCCACTGCCTTCGATCAAAGGCATCATCCTCCACCGAACCTCTTCTCTTCATATATTCCTTCACTTTATCTCGCCATCTAATTCTCTGTCTCCCTCTCGATCTTCTTCCTCTAACAGGTTCCTCCCAAGCCCTCTTCACTATCTCCTCGTCATCCATCTTCAACACATGCCCATACCATCTCAATCCTGACTCTCTTATCACCTCTGTAATCTTTACTAAGCCTGTCCTTCTTGTTATTTCATCATTTCCAATCTCGCAAGCAGCGATATTCCCATAATCCACTTCAGCATTCTCATCTCTGTTCTCGCAAGGAGGTTGATCCTATGCAAATTATAACAGGAACATTGACCATTACATTTTTGAGTTTTCTATGTAATTGGTGGGTACTTGAAAATATATCGCTCCTGCAACCGTTAATCTTCCTCTTGATCTGGTTAGTGATTTACTGGCTTAAAATGTAACTATTACTCTTCAAAGTTCCAGATCATTAGAGAGAACTAGAATCCTTAGGTGTTTTGAAGATAATTTATAATTGATAATGACCAGAGAACGTAGTTAAAACTGACATTGCAAGACGGGAAAATATGTCAGATTTACTCACAGGAATTGTATGGGCCTATATATTTTCCTATATCATTATTAAGAGGATCAGAATCGATTGGCACTTACATCTTTCATGTTTGTAAAGGGTCTGGTAAAAAACCACCCATAATCGTCTCAATGAATATTGTGAAAAGAATATGACCACATACACAAAGCGTAGTAAAGAGTCAGCCATGTATTCGGCCTACAGGTGCATAAGTAAGCGGTAGTTGCTATGCTCCTATGGGATGTTCACTCACAACGTACACTTGTAACACTCCTTGGCCGGCTATGATCACACTTCCTATGCATCTTATCTGCCGCCACCTATTTGTGTTCAGAGAACGCATGGTTTTCGCACTTATTACTTACTTAACAGTGTTTTTTTTTTTAAATAATGATATTCTCAGGACTTTCTAGTCAGAGTTCGAGCGATGACTAGTGTATTTAATTGTCAGTCTGTCTGCCTCTTGTAATTTCCTGCGTGTAGCGGCTAAGAATATTTATCTCTCACTACAGGTAGTACTATAAAAGAAAGAAAGAAAGAAAAAAAGCGCACGCATACACGCACGAAAGACCACCATAAAATTCTAAAAAGTATTCATTCATTTCAAATGCTATATATATGTTTTGTAAAATGAAAACCTTATGAACGGTAATTGTCGTTTTCAAAATGTTATCCAGTGCTGAATTTCACTAAAAATTACTTTCAGCATTAAAATGTCTGGCTACCATGAAAAAAATAATGTATATATCTTGAGAGATTAGATGTAATAATTTGGCTATAATGAATTCATCTTTTTTTCGGCGATGCCAAGGAAAGTATTTTGCCACTGGCCGAAGTGTTGAAATATTTTAGATAACAATTACCGAAGCTCCCTAAATTTACTTATGTTCCTTTGCGTGGAATTTTCAGTTGCTAGTCTCCATACAGTTGATACATTGTTTGATGTGAGAACACAAACTTTCATAAGGAACTAAACGAAAATCATCTTATTTCAACATTTGGTCTTGACCTGTTCCTCATGAAACATTTCAATTTCTTATTTTACCTCTGAATATTTTTTTCTATAACAAAGAACTTATGAAGCTGCAAAATATATGCTCTGCTCACGGAAGGCGGGCACCTAGTTTATCAGAATTCTTAACCTTTTGAAAACAGGAAATTGTCAAGCTTCCGTTTATTTAGGATGGAACGTATTTTCTGTTTACTTTGACAATTCCGCTTTGATGTTCTGTAATCAGATGAATCAGCAAACAGATGTTATATTTTCTGTTGTTTAAGAGTAATGGAAACATAATATCTCGAAGCACTCGTTTCTTATTTTTTATTCAGAATCTTGTCGCCAAACCAAAATAGTTTTCTTTACGCACAGTCAGGTGGACTCCCTGTTGTCAGAACTTAATTTTCTTTGTAAGTTAGATATCTAAGTACGCATGTTGGAAAATACAGAAGAGCCCAAATGATGGAAAACATATCAATGGTTTTATCTCTTCTACACTCCACCAGCAGTGAGTAATTATTTTTAACTCTCCTGCCCTGAGAAAGTGGGAAGAATGCATTATGAATAGGCAATATTGCTTGGAAACAGATGAGGCAAACCTTCTCTTTGGCGGTTTGATTTCCTGACCTGAGAGATGCTAGAAATCTACATATGTTTTTATTAATTTACTCTACCTGCCAATATTAGTTAAGACGAAAATATTCTTTTTGGTTGTAGTGTGGGCCTGATAACTCGCATGGCAGCTGTTCTTTTCATCTATTTCCAGTCAAGATTCTCTCCATTTAGTGTTATTAAATTTTTCATCTCCTCTGATCTTAGTAAAAGATTTCTAGTTCCCCTTCTGCAATCGTAAAACTTTTGATCGTATTTTATTCTTCAGCATCTTCCGGTTATTATAATTACTGTTTCACCTGATATTTTCCCTTTCTTTACCTCCCCTCCCAGCATAGGCCCTCTTTTTCTCTTTCTCCTTTCCTCTTTGTCTCTCATATGATACCGCTCCAATCAATATCCGCAACTTTGATGCACATCATCGTCCTGGGAGGGAAGTATCTCAGGCATCCACTCCAAAGTCATTTCCCAAATGCATAAAACTTCTTTGAGGGTTAACTTTTGGCTTGTATGATGTGCTACCCAGCAGCGCCCCAACAGCTCCCTTTGCAAAGACCCATGATGTAAAAGGTGTAAACATTTGTGTTAAAGTAAAAAATGTAATCGGTCATCGGTTTCAAACATTAGTAAGTAAAAAAATTAATCGTAATTGTGTAAAAAACGAAAATTATCTTGTTTTATATATATATATATATATATATATATATATATATATAATATATATATATCCACACACACATACACACACACCACATATATCTAATAAAACACACACACACACACACACACACACACACACACACACACACATATATATATATATATATCATATATATATATATATATATATATATATATATACGAGTATATACTTAAAGGGACTGATTCATCAAGAATGCTTATTGCACTTAACCTTTTATATTTTATATACCAATCCAAAAGTTGTTGTCAGAGCATAGTGAATTCGATATCGATGGTCTTTTTGACTTAATGTGTAAAAATACTAAATGTCATGTCAGAATTACAGTAAATCTGTCATGTATGCATATATGTCAGTCGGATGGCTAAATATGTCTCTCCTGTCAAAACCCAAAAGGCGTAGGTTGTAGTCCTGGTTGGGGTTGGGAGCAAGGATTGAGTTATTCCTACTGGAATATATATGGAAGAAATGGAAACAGCAATTAGGATTAGATAGATGGAGAAAAAATAGTCAAAGGGTTGGATATGAATGGTAGAGTTGAGAAGAGTAGGCAAGGATGTGAGGATAGTCATTGAAGTCATAGATTCAGAATAAGGAATGATGATATGGAGGAAAACTTGACAATAGGGTGCCAAGAGAGGGAGAAAAAGGGTTGTGGATTAGATGTCTAGGGCTTTCGAAGATTAGAAGTTGTTATGTATACAAGGCGTCAAGGAACGATATGGAGGAGGGAAAGACTGAGGAGATAATGAGCATGGACACTGAAAAAGCTACAGAGGAGTTGAATAGAAGGTTAAGAACAAAGGACAGCGGAAAAGGATATTTAGAGAATATCCAGTACATGGGAAAAGCAGACAAGATCTAGGTCAGTCATGTGTCATCACAGATAGAAAGGGAAATATCTTCGTTAAGAAGGATTTCATACACTGAATGCCGTTATGTTATTTTAAACAGATAATAAAAAATTGGATTTCGGGGACGGGGTACTTTGGAGGGACTAGTGATGGAAATGCCATCTATTGAAGTAAAGCAGGTTACAAGTAAAAGTGTGGCAACACTCTAATTTTAGCAGTGGGGCCAATTGAAATGTTGAAGGTACGTGTTACAGAGGGGGGAAGCGTAGTTACTGGGCCCATTGCAAAAAGTATGCCAAATGCCAGACAAGAGTCTGATGGTAAATGTGTTTAAACAGAGGGGGGATATTGTGGAGTGTGGTAATCATAGGGGAGTCAGACTAAATGAACATTTGCTGAAGTTTTTAGGAAGAATACTGGATGAGAGATTGCAAGTAAATGCGAAGATTGGTGAACAAAAGTATCTTTCTAAAGGCGGAATTATTAATCATGTTTTATTTTATGTTCATCTGCTTTGGGTAATAAATAGTATATTTTTGTATTTATGTGAGCTTAACAGCCTAGTGACATGCTTGCAGATAGAGAGCGCCTGCTGCCAACAGGTAAGGGTTGTCAATTAGTGTAGTTTGTCAAAAGGAGGGGGGAGGTACATTTGGTGCTGTCTTGATGCTAGGGGAGACACACGAAAAGAGATTGGAAGGTAATCAGAGGGTCGAATGCTGTAAGGATGAGTGAGGAGGAAGGAGTAATGAGGGCTCGTGTGAAACCCATTATTGGTAGAGGTGCAAGAGGAAGGCAAAGAATTATAAGGATTGATAAAGTGAAGAAGGATTTAGAGAATAAGGGTCCAGTGGATAAAGATGACTTTAATATCTAGAGAAGGTAACCTACTCCTTAACGCAGGATAGTGGTGGTGGAGAAGAATTGTGAGTATAAGAAGAGACACGTGAAAATTAGATTATAAAAATTCAATTTCATATATATATATATATATATATATATATATATATATATATATATATATATATATATATATATACAAACACACACACACAAATATGCATGTATGTATATAATATATATATATATATATATATATATATATATATATATATATATATATATATATATATATATATATAGTAAGTCTCATCGCTTGGCGATAGACTTTTTTGTGTTCTCCTTACGACTGTCATTCGTAAGTATTTCTGGTTCCTCTCATCTCCTTGGATATCTTAGTAGAGTGGTTCTTTCTTAACTAAAGGAGATGATTCAAACAGACAAGTTGAACAAAGATAACAACTTTATTCTGTAACTCCATACTAGGAGATGCAGCTCGGTCGGAAGACCGATATGTTTGATGGTTGGCGCGGAACTGCCATTCTAAAGCATCGCGGTCGATAGCGGAACATTAGCTATCTCAGCAATTCATATAAAAACATACGTAGTCCGCCGGCTCGGAAAGACAAGTTTCCGGCGTATTAGGTTAAACAGGTCAACCGCTCCCATGGAAGTTGTTTGTGCAAAGTTATCATAAACATAAAATGTGACAAAGCTCTGAGCTAGACCAGGCTACTGCAGACAGCGCATAGCGTAATCTAGATCTGCTTTGGTCACGTAGGACCCTCCTAATGCCATGACCTCAGGTCATGGGTTTATATTTACAGATCTTGTAAATTTAATAAATGTATTTATTACATTAGGCTCGGAATGCTACCTATTCAAGCCTGAATAACAAAAAAAATTACTTTAAACATTGTTCATAGGAGCGTGGCTCGTAATATACGTCTAGGTATAACATAATAATTGATTAAATGCATAAAAAGGTTCGGTTTGTTACATACCCTTGTTGACATATTCATAAACAAAGATAAATGCATGGAAAATATAGATCCATGTTTGGTAATAATAATGATTAGGTACCCAAAAATAATAAAAAAGGTAAAAATCAAAAGATTAACATGTATACATGATTAATATGATAACAGGTAACCTGATTAAGAATAATGGTTACTAAATAATGATTATAGCATGATCATGGATAATTTAGTTAAAGAAGTAACTTGACCACTCTTTGTAAATGATAAATATTAATTGTACAATGGTTATAATAGATTAACTATGGTAAATCTGCATAAATGCCAATATATATGGTCTTGATATATTTTATTAGGTGCGCCCGAAAAATACCTTTAGGAATATATTAATGTATAATATTGGGCTATAATGCTTTATTAGGCGCCCTGGAGATACTTTAACTGTTCAAATGCAAAGGCGTGAGTCTTTCTTGTCCTACATTTTTGCCAGCATACGGACCGCTTTTCACACACAACACAATTCCAGACAATTCCCTAGACACAAACTGAAGTGGCCAGGTTCAGGCGGCCCTAAACGCAAACGACTTGAGTTTAACGGGTACGTCATCTAGACGGGCCAATACGTTCCCTTGGAGATCCTTCTGTTTACGCCTCAGCCTACGCCAAGCAAAAGATGTTGACGGCGATAACCAATATGGCCGTCACGCTGAACAGGCGGTAGCAGAATGTAGTAGCGAAGATTTTCTCCACCTGCATAAGTCGGTGACGCGTGGGTCATCTCAGCCAGTTGCGTCAAACGATGAGCCACTCGCGCGTTGTATGGGAGAGGTAGTGACGGGATGATTGTGGATGCCCCACGTGTAGTTCGCGAAATACTCCTCCTCACGTATTATCGTGTTGACCCTCTGACGGTGTAGTTTGTAGATGTCCCCGTACAACCATCGGCTGCTACGAAGATAGGGGCATGGGCGGTGGTACCGTCCGGACACACGACGTCGAATCCGGCCTTATCATAACGGATCCAGGAACCATTATTCATCCTGTAATTGAATTTATACCGTAAAAGGGATAAAGTTTCCCCAGACAACCTCCGCTTGTATAGAGAGAGAGCCGTTTAGCACTATGCCTAACTCACATGAATCCGTTGATATAGGATAGAATTCAATGAGTCAGCTGTACAAATTTTATTATTCATGGCTTTGCAACAGTGAGTGAGTTATCTAAGTCTTTAATGACTGTAAATGATTTCTTATCAGAAGAAAATCAGTACATGCCCCGTTAAATTGGATATTACTGGATTTGAGTTATTCGTCATGAAAGTAGGAACGGTGCTATTTTGTATGATTGCCAAGCATCGGAAGAATCAAAAGGAATTGTGATCATAATTCTATAATTTTCAACGCTGACTGATATTAGGCTTATAATCAGAACTCTACTTTATGGGCGTCTAATAAAGGAATATAAAACCTAGTTTCTCCCGTCCGTTTTCCAAAGTTAACGTCAGATCTTTAATAGGCATGAGGTGAGGAGATAAACACCCCAACCCTTGTTTGCTAACGTAATTGCTTCTACGTAATCTTTTGACTTTTCAATAAAATGTGATATTTTCACACGGATATGATCTATTTTTCGAACTATAGTAAAGCTAACGTAGCCAGCAAATGTTGAACTTCCATGACCTGATCGATATTATTTGAATGGTTCATATTAACGATACTCATTATTGATTGATCGAAGATAACTGGCTGCGAAGTTCAGACAAAGCCAATTCTGTTTCGTGTTGCAAAAACTCAATTCTTTTATTTTGATTATTTATCTTAAGGCGATTTGAAATTCCTAAGCCTAGATTCGCAAACTGATCCTAAGATGTTTTAGTCAGCCAGAATAAGCGGGTTGCGGCGTTCGAGAGTATTGTGCCGCCACAGACCACATCAGCATGGTCACGAGCGGAGTTCTGCCTCGGCGGTTTTATTTTGTATGTCATAAGACAACATTTCGGCGACGCTTAGTGTTTGAGCTAGCGAAATCTCTGAGTTAGCATGAAAATTACGTTCGTGCATTTTCCTTAAGCGAAATAGCAAACCTCATCAGGTCATTCTTTAAGTTAGGACGTCATCTTCAGGCAAGAAAATCGCATGCATATCTACTTCTATAACAATATTACTTGACACGATGAATACATCATCTATTCTCTCGATAATCGAGCCATGATTAAATTCTATTTCTTTCGTCCTAGCGCTCTTTCCATACAACAAAGAATGTCCTGAATACACAATATCACTCCTAACAATAACAGATTCATTTTTGAAACCTGCAATGAGTAAAACATATGTAATAACTCGCGTAAAAGAATAGGTTTAAACATACAATATGATTAATAGATATATATATAAATTATTATACAAGTTTCATAAATACAACCATTTTTTCCCTCACTCCAATCTACCTTTCTTTAGATTCTGATATGTGCCAATGGGACTATTCTACATCAGTGGTTTAGGATACATTTTGAACCCTAACTCTATTGGCCGTTAAATTTTCTAAAATGTTAAACGGGCCTTCAAACTTAGGTGTCAGTTTATAATTTAAACCTTTACGTACGTATACTTGTATGTATACCTTTTCGCCCACGGCATATGTTCTAGTTGGCTTAGCTTATTTTATCATGATTTTTTTTTTCATTATTATTTGTGCTTCTTCTAGATTCTTACGAATTATATTATATCGACTTATGCTTGCATCCATAACATCCTTTAGAGGATTTGATAAATTTAGTTGTAGACTTTCAGATGTGGAAAGGCGTTCTAGCCGGGATACCGTACAGTGCCTCGTGCGGTGTCATTTTAATAGACACATGATACGAGTGATTAAGTGTGCTTAGTACCGCAGTATGGCAATGTCCCAGTTGGGGTCTGCCCCCCCTAAGGTGACCCTTAAAATGTTTAAAACCTTACGATTTGCCCTTTCCACTAGCCCATTAGACTCTGGGTGATAGATCATGGTATTGATTTTCTTTTATACAAAGGAATTCGCACAAGGAGTTAAGGAAATGATTATTGAACTCCCCGCCCGAGTCTGAGATAATGATGTGTGGAATTCCATGTTTACAAATGTAGCACTCGTAAAACTTCCTAGCGCACTCGACCGCGGTTTTTTGTTTTAAGCGCTATAAGTTCTGTATATCGAGTCAAAGCGTCTATAATTACTAGGAGGTGCTTATTTCCTCTGTCTGACTCGTAAAATCCTGTTAATAAATCTAAATGTACCCTTTCAAAGGGTTGATTTGGCACGGGGGTAAGCCCCTAGGCTGACAGGTGTCTTCGTGTGCCCTTTGTATTCTTGACAAGTGCGACAATTTGCTATGTGCTTTTTTATATCTGTAAGCATCGTATGACAATAAAATAAGGATTTGGCTTTCTGTGACATCAAGGTATAACCCGGGTGTCCGTGCAGTGGATTTTCATGCAACCATTTTAAGACAGTGGGTATGAGTGAGATAGGCACCACCACCTGGTTGTTATTCAACTGCGGTGTGTTTGCGGGTTTTCCTCGTCACGGATCTACACAGGATATTGTCCTGTATGATATAATTCTGCTGCTTATACTTTAGGTATTCCTTTTCCTTCGGATTCCGTTTAAACGCAATGATGATTTTTTCTATTTGCGGATCTTTTCTTTGTTCCGTCTGTAATAGTTCAGCACTCCAGCCCAGATCTTCCTGTTCAGATATAGTTTTAACAATGGGCGTGGAGGTTGAGATATCTATTAATTCAGCTAATGGCTCGGTACAAGATGAAGAGGGGTTGCGTGATAATGCGTCAGCAATGATATTTGCTTTCCTAGGTAAATACCCGATCCTCGCGCCAAAGTCCCTGAATGATCATGTGCCACCGAGTTCGCTTTTGGGGCTGTGACTAAAGCCTTTAAAGAAGTCGGTTAGGGGCTTATGGTCAGTGAGAACCTTGACGGGATACCGTATATTATGAATTTAAAGTGCACGAGTAAATTAACAATAGCGAGCCCTTCCTTGTCTATTACTGCATATTTACTTCGAAGTCTCAGTTTACGTGAATAAAAAGCTATAGGGAAAAACGTTTATCATATTGTTGAGCAATACCCCACCTACTCCTAGGTCTGAGGCGTCTGTTGCTATGAAAAATTCCTTACCGAAGTCAGGAAATTTCAAGATAGGAGAACTACACAGTTCATCTTTCAATATATCGAACGCCTGTTGATGAATTTCAGACCATACGAAATCTACGCCCTTTTTATAAGATCGGTTAGGGAGCGGCTATGATTGAGTAGTTGCGTATGAAGCGGCGATAGTAGCCGCTACATCCTAAAAATTGCTGTTTATTTCCCGTTGAACGTTAGTAGGTATCCGGCAAAGTTACGGATAGCCGACACCTTATCATGGACGACTTTAAGACCTTCACTAGAAACCGTGAAACCTAGATAGACTAGTTCTGTTTTAAAAAATTCACACTTACTTATCTTTACCCTTAAATTATGCTGCCTTAATCTTTGTAGCACTAACTCCAATTTACGTAAATGTTCTTCTAATGTGTTGGAAAAGATTACTAGGTCGTCCATGTAGGCATGTAGGATATCTCCTAACAAGTCTCCAAACACGATGTTTATCATACGAGTAAAAGTTATAGGAGCACAACGTACAAAAGGCATCCGCAAAATTCATAATGTCCCCTGTTTCTGTGCTGAAGCAGTGTATGGATACTCTCTTGTTCCAACGGAATCTGATGAAATCCTTTTAGTAAGTCTAGGCTTGTGAATATTTATTCTGACCTAGTAGGATAGGATATCATCGTACATGGTACTGGAATCTGTCAGGGATTGTTTCTTCATTTAAACGACGAAAATCTACGCATATCCGCCAAGTTCGATCTTTTTTCGGTACTACTATTAACGGAAAATTATAAGGGCTGTTTGATTTCCTAATGACTCCTTCTTTTAACATTTTACCTACTTCCTCTGTTATCTCATTCTGAAATTTCATAGGAAGTCGGTACGAAGGTACATAGATTGACTTCTGTTTGTCCTTGAGCCTTATTTGATGCTCGATGACATCCGTTTTTCCTAAGGTTCCATCCGTAGTGGAAAAAACATCATGATATTTAGTTAAAAGATTCAAAAATTTCTGCTGAATTTCTTCTTCTTGAATGTTCCTTATTGATTTTGTTCTTTATAGATTGCAAAAGGGGTTCATCCGCAACTGATTGAGCGTGATTTATCTCAGATACGGTAAGAATGCGATGTTTATAAACTTCGGCATCCAAGATATGTTGATTTTTGTGGATTACTAAAGTGGTATTCAAATGATACAGACTTCGATGTTACATTGTTGTTGTGAGCCGACTGTATAAATGGCTTGTGTGACGGATAATCCGTGTGTTTTTCAGAGTTTCGGAAAGGATTAATGTTTCAGATCCTGCAAGGTTCTCTTTACACGCACTAATATATTTGAAGTTACGTTAGGCTCGAGAGTTTGCGTGCAAGCTGATATTACGGGTGAGCGAGAGTTCTGTTGGGTTGCCTGTATTATTTCTGGTTCATTGAGACAGGTGATTGGTTCCGTAATGTAAGTGACAACTCTGTCTGTCTCTTTATTATCTAAAACTGATTTTAGGGTATTAGAAGACCTATAGAATTTCCCTTTGATATACACGCCGTGTTTTGCAGGTGCTAAGATAATGAGTGCCCATAGACGGGTATCCGATAATTACTGCGGGATACATAATTAATGTTTTGGTACAACGACAAAGGTATCAGCAAACGTGCGCTTACCGACCTTGTACTGTACATGAGTTCGCCCCACACCTTTAATTCATTATTCCCTATGCCTGAGAGCCTTATTCCGGACTTTCTATAGGGAAATTTGAAAAGAGTAAATGATGAGTCCTTAAATCCATGATATTACGTGGACTACCAGAATCAAAGACAAAGTGAATGACTTATGGTCCAAATTTACTGCATGTAAGGTTGGTCGCAACTCGTCTTGACTAATAATTGCATGAATTTGTTGCAAATCTACGGGAACCTGCACAGATTTTTTTGTGTTCTCCATACGACTGTCATTCGTAAGTATTTCTGGTTCCTCTCATCTCCCTTGGATATCTTAGTAGAGTGGTTCTTTCTTAACTAAAGGAGATGATTCAACAGACAAGTTGAACAAAGATAACAACTTTATTCTGTAACTCCATACTAGGAGATGCAGCTCGGTCGGAAGACCGATATGTTTATGGTTGGCGCGGAACTGCCATTCTAAAGCATCGCGTCGATAGCGGAACATTAGCTATCTCAGCAATTCATATAAAATCATACGTAGTCCGCCGGCTTCGGAAGTTACAAGTTTCCGGCGTAGGTTAAACAGGTCAACCGCTTCCCATGGAAGTTTGTTGTGCAAAGTTATCATAAACATAAAATGTTGACAAAGCTCTGAGCTAGACCAGGCTACTGCAGACAGCGCATAGCGTAATCTAGATCTGCTTTGGTCACGTAGGACCCTCCTAATGCCCATGACCTCAGGTCATGGGTTTATATTTACAGATCTTGTAAATTTAATAAATGTATTTATTACACATATATATATATATATATATATATATATATATATATATATATATATATATATGTATATATATATAATCCATTTGTTACAGCTCGTGCTTCTTTAAAAAACGTTAAAATTAAACCGAAATTACTGCTTCATTTTCCTGCTGTTAAATGTCTTCAGATTTCCAAATTTTGAACCACTAAAATTAGAGAATAGCAGTAGGATAAGTTTTCCATCACGAGAAAAGTCCAATCCATCTCTTTATGCGGCACTTAGCAACAGATGATATGGAGCCTATTGATACATTCATTCCACAATACAGGAGAGTAAGTTGGGAAGGTATTTTTCGCTTCTCCTACCATTCAATTTTTGTGATTGGGAGTCACTTCGAGGTTTAAAGGCAATGCTCAACACAATTTAAGAATCATAAGGGAGTAAATAAAAGCTGATTTCAATGATAGAATATCAACAAACTACATACTTTACTGAGTAATTAACAATAAGATATAATGGTTTTACTGACGCACTGAAATTAAGAGGGAAAAAGAGATCCGGTATCTTATATATAATAACTGGAGCATTCAGAAAGATAATCTCACTATTTTATCCATTGAAATGCTAGCACTAAGACAACAAACAAATATGCGTATGAACACATGCTCTACCTAATTTGATATAACGATTATCAAGGCTCGAGTATGGTAAGAATATTAAAGAAATGAACCATTTCTATTACTCGACCTTTTCAAGAATTGTCTCTTAGAGTCATTGCAATAATTTTCTTTAATAACTCTGCGAATTTACTATTCGTGATGTAATATTTATGCTTATCTAATCTTAAATCGGAGAGTATGGGCTTTACGGTGGTAAGATCAAAATGATGTGGTGAAAATCACCCCACCCCCCCAACCCCCAAAATGTCAGTGTAGCATAAGTGACTATTGGATTGGATGTTAGTACTGAAATCTCTTACCAGGTATAGTTATTTGATATTGATAAGATGAAATAGATAATTCCAAAGGACGATTAAGATAATATACAAGATCCTGTACTATTAGAAAGTAAAAGTAACAGAAGAGCTCGTAATAACAAACTTGTTAGTTTTCATTGAATGAAAGTATATATAAAGTTTTATGTGAGCGACTAACTTGGAACTATTTGGAGTATAAAGTCAAATGCCCATGAAAGCAGATACATTTAGATTCATGGCTAGAGAACAGGGTGGCGTTTAAGGTATAGTCATATGGCACAGCAGGCAAACAAATGAAAGCTCATTATACGTATTGCTACAAGGCTTACTCACTACAAAAATATATAAACAATTACGTTAATGATCAGGTTCAAATAGCTTACACAGGTTATCATGGGGACTTAAGACTCATTTTAATTGTAATAATATTTTGTAATAACAATTTACTCTTCAGTATAAAGACCAACCATAAACTCTTACAATAAGACAAGGGGAGCTCAGAGGTTGAGGAGATTTTCATTGTTCGCATAAGAACACTGTGTATTTGAGTTATGAAAATTTCTTTTCCAGTATCACCTTAGGATGAAGTACAACAGAATGTTAACATTCGGAGACTTAAATGTATATTATAACACATGTCATCAACATCCAATGGCAACAACAGTGAAGTCTAAGGACAGAAGTGTGGAAAATCACCAAAATCGATAACTGCGCGTCTCTGTTAAATTGCTCTGTCATAGGAAGGAGGGACGTGAGTTAACCCCAGGATGCCCTTGCAGATGCGTCCTTTAAAGAGGAGTTGAGAAGATTAAGGGCTCATTTGACATGGGTGGGCAGCAATACAAATAATTCTGTGATCAGGGACCGGTGGAAATATTTGTAGTAATACAAATAATTCTGTGATCAGGGACCGGTGGAAATATTTGTATGTAGTACATAGTTTTCACCTCCTGTAAATCTAGCCAGCGCATAATGCTTTGGAATAAAGAGAACTTGGGATTTCATGAGCGGAGTTGTATCTCCACACTCTGGAACCATATGGAAATTTTCCACAGTTATGTTTACAACTTAGTCTGACACCTGTATGCTTTAACATGTTTCTTACTCAGCAGTATTTAGTCAGTTAGTTATCAATGGTTGGTTTGAGAAGTGAGTTTTGTATCTGCGATACCATAAAAATAATAAAGATTGTCGTCATACTTGGCCTTCAATGGCTTTGTTTCAGTATGCATGGCTTTATTTAGTCCATTTGTGGCCAGGTGTTTAACATATGTACCATGACTTACCCATCGAGTGTAGGAAAACTGAGAACTTCCAGGAGAAAGCAACCCAGCGTTAAATGTAAATAGTCCATTAGCTGTTGTTAGAATGGGCATGGTGGAAATCCATTCTCATATTGGCCGCAGGTTTAAAGGTTAAGTCCTACACAGGATGCTCAGAACAGTCTAGTCTTCAAGGTTTGAAGAGAATCTATATTTTAGCAAAATATAGATTGAACGATTTATCATATAATTAGCCCTCTTTTCTAAAACCAAATTTGAGATTCTGAAAGCGCCCTATTGCTCCTGCTGTATCTTCATTTTATATGCGGTGTCGATATATTTTCCGACATGGATATGATATTAGTCAGATTCTGGTCTTTAATTGTATTTCAGACTCACTCTCTCTTTCTCTCTCCCTCTCTCCGAGTGAATGGGATCAGAGAAAAAGGAAGAAACACTTTTCATTATTGATATGCGTTCATTTGTGCAAAAATTTTATTAAAATCCACCAATCTAATTAGATTTTACTCAAGACTTTATTAGTATATAAACTTTTACTTTTCTTCTCTTCTATGATTGTTCATAAATCGTCTTTGCTTCTATACCATATCGCTTGATATTATTGAACATATTAGATTTTAAAACATATTCGCTACACAAACCAAATTAGGATAAGGAGCTGTGTAACCTTGTAGAGGTGCAGTGGCTTAAACCTACCATAAGACTGCTTGTTGGTTATGTTGGAACCTCTGTGACCTTTTAGGAAGCAATAGGCTTATGGATGGTACAAATTAACAGCTCTGAGGGCTCACGACAGGCCTAGCAAGCCGGTGAGCTGCTATAAATTGCTCATGAACCGCACGACTTACTTCAGGACAGACCCATTGATCAAAGGATGCCCGGGCACATCCTGACTCGGAATGTTATTGGACATGGACAGGGAAATAAATCTTTGAGATTAGGAACAATTAATCTAAGTACTTTGAGAGGTAAGGAGGAGGAGGTAATCATGATGATGGAGAAAGAAAATAGACATTTTGGGCTGTGTGAAACCCGTTTACCAGGAGAAGGAACAAAATTATTGCATAACAATTACCAATTATTTTACAAAGGTGGAAGAACCGCACGTCACGGGAGTAGGTTTTATTGGAGTGAAGAGCTAGCTGGAAAAATTAGTCATCAGAATTCAAATGTGATAGGATTATTAGCATTTCCTTAAAGTTAGGAACATTTCAAGCCAGCATAATTCAGGTGTATGCACCACAGCAGGGCCGCCCTCAAGAAGAAAAGGAAGAATTCTACAGACATCTACAAGAACTAAAAGATTCGTGCCCATATGTAGAGAATACATTAATAATTGGAGATATGAATGGACATATTGGGCAAGACAGGACATGGCGTAGAGAGCATATTAGGACCATTTAGCATTGGAGACAGAAATAGAGAAGGAGAAAACATAATTGATTTTTGCATACTAAACCAGATGTCCATTATGAACTCTTTCTATAATCATAGAGACAGCCACAAGTGGACGTGGTACCGATGGAACTCGGCTTTAGGAGCATATACTGAAAAATCAATGATTGATATGGCAATAACAAATAACAAAAATATGGTCAGAGATGTAAAAAGCATCCCCTCTGTGTCATTCGATTCAGATCACAGGCTTCTCTTAATTAAATTAAAGATGACAAAACCCAAACCAATTAAAAGCCAAGTGAGAGAAAGATTTATTTTAGAGAATATGAGAGAAGAGGAGTGCTTAGTTAGATATCAAAACGAAATAAGTAGAGCTAAAACAAATGCAACAGGATAGCAATGACCCAAATGAAAAATGGAGACACTTTAGAATGGCTGTAGTGGGTTGCTGCTAATAATACAGTGCAAAAGAAAAGAGTTCGAGGTAGGAGGAAAAAACAAACTGCTTGGTGGACCCCCACACTAAAGGCCGCTGTTGCAAACAAAATGAAACTCTTCAGAAAATGGATGAAAACTTTGAATTTGGAAGATCACAATAACTATAAAGAAGCGTCGAGAGAAACGGAAAGAATAAAAGCTCAAACAAAAAGAGAAACATGGGAAAGAATAGGAGAAGATCTGGGAAATGATCTCCAAGGTACCAGAAAACTCATATATAGCACTGCCAAAAACTATAGAAAGGGAAGCCAACCACCCTCTTATGTAATCAAAGACCCTATGGATGGGGGACATTTTACAACCGAACCCCGAGAATTGAATTAGGATGGAAACATCACTTTGAAACACTACTAAACAACGGAAACAATGACCTTGAAGAGCATGTAGAATTTGATGTGGTTGGGGATGCAGAACCTGACATAACAACACTGGAGTTAAAAAATGCTCTCAAGAGGATGAGAAATGGTAAGGCCCTGGAGTGGATACAATACCTGCAGAGCTCCTTAAAAACATGGGGGAGGATGGAGTCATCTGGCTACTTGAGCTAATCGACATACTCTGGAATGGGCAAATGCACCTGAAGACTGGAGAAGAGATCTAATATGCCCAATCTATAAGAAAGGTGACAAGACAAATTGCAGCAATTATAGAGGAATATCCCATAATGTCCACATGCTTTTAAAGTATATGAAAGAATACTTGAAACTAGATTGAGAGGATATGTTGAACCAAAGCTGGGTGAATGGCAAAACGGTTTTCGACCAGGAAGAGGGACAACTGATATGATTTTCTCCCTCAAGATGATATTTGAGAAGAGCTGGGAATGGGGAGGGAGGGTAGATATATTGCTTTTATAGATCTAGAAAAGGCTTTTGATAGAGTACCAAGAATGAAAATATGGGATGATCCCTAAAAGACCCTTACTATGGAATCCCTGAGAACTTATAAGAGCAATTTATAACACCTATCAAAACAATCAATCCAGAGTAAAAACAAATCAAGAGAATGAAGACTGGTTTGAAATAAAATCAGGAGTAAGACAGGGGCAGCGTCCTTTCGCCACTTCTTTTTATATTGTTCTTAGATAAATGTATGAGGAACTAGGTGAGGATGAAGCTGCAGATATGACCATCAACCTTATGTATGCAGATGACCATGCAATGATAGCCCTCAGCGCAGAATCTCTCCAAGAAAACGTCAACAACTGGAACGCGATCTTAACAGCTAATGGAATGCGGATCAACAAGAATAAGACAGAGATCATGCACTTATCACGAACACCAAGTAACGTAGATGTAGAATTAGAAGGTCAGACATTGAAACAGTGTAGAAATTTCAAATACTTAGGAGTAGAGTTTAGTGACCAAAACGATTCAAAACTGGAAACAACTACCCGAATACAGAAATTCAGTAACAACCTGTATCTGCTTCACCCACTAATGAAAAGACAGAAATATACCTCGCAAAGTGAAAACCATAATATACCTCTCTATTTTAAGACCAATATTGACTTATGGCCATGAATCATGGACATTAACATCAAGAACTAGAAGCCAACTTCAAGCAGCTGAAATGAAAGCCCTAAGACTCATAAAAGGTGTAAACAAGACTAGATAGGCTACGAAATGAAGACATTAGAAGAGAACTGGGAGTGGAGGGGATACTAGATTTTGTGGAGAGAGGACAGCTTAGATGGTTTGGACACACCAAAAGAATGGAGGAGGAGCGATATCCTATAAGGTTTTTGGAATGGACACCGGAAGGAAGGAGACCGGTAGGAAGACCAAAAATGAGATGGCTACAAAACATAGAGAGAGGAGTAGAGAGGAGAGGCTCTAGTTTGCGGGAAGTTGATGAGATGAGGCTCTATGATGATCGCCAAGAATGGAGACTGTTCCTGAAGCAGGACGACTGACAGGCCTGGAGGCCTACCTGGCGTCTGGTGAGAAAGGTGAGAAAGTTTAAATGAAAAGCAGGTGTATTACATCGGTAAATAATGCGGATTAAGTATTATAAAAGGCAACTTGACCAAGTTTATCAAACTCATTTCTTTTCCCTTCTTTAAGGAGTATTTATTAGTTAAGCCACAACTTGCTCCTCTTTTCAAGACCATTGCTTATGCACCAGGAACATGCATTTCCCTGATTTTATTTGTGAACCTTGAAACACTTTAGAACATTTTTTAAAACTTATACGAAAAACTTGAAGTGTATGAAAGGGCCAACATTTTAAAATCACTGACGTTAGAGATAGATGGATACGAAAAACTATTAACTTCAAAAATCCTAATAATAAGATTCCCTGACATTTCGTCGCAACGCGAGGATGGCAGTAATCTGTCCACGCGTCCATTAAAGATAATCTGTTACGATAATGCATTCAGTAATTGGCAATAGAATCAATCACGGTGATATAATGACAGACGTTGTCAGAAGATGCCTATCATCACAGGCCTCTTATTAACTTGTTTAGTTACCCACTTTCATTAGTATATCAACTGCCACGGTGCTTGGCGGTTAGTAAAGCCCAGCCACCCGAAGTACACAATAGAAAAATAAGAAATAAATTTTCCTTAAACACTTTTCTTTTACTAAAATGTAAGAAAAAATGAAAATTTAATTTTTTTAGAGGCCAGGATTTTCTTACAAATAATCTTGCTGACAGAAATAAAAGCAGGGGCGCCAAATGTAGAGGGAAATGCTACAAGAAAAGATATATATCTTTTCACTTCTTGTAGGTTTTCTTCCATGTTAGGGCGCCCACACCACGGACAAAGGGAACAGGTCGAAATTTAATGACAAGATTTGAACCAAAACAGACAGACAGACAGACAGACAGACGAAACAAAAGTCAAGATAAATAAAATCATGTAAAAACACCGTCTTTGCCGTGTATAACTCTGGAAAATATTCAACCGACCGGGATGAAACTCGTACCAACTTCATCGAAATCCTTGTTCAGCCGTTCTGGAGATGCAGATATCGATTTTTTGGCGTTCAGAGGATGTGGCATGGGGTGGGGGTTGGTTGGGTGAGGGACCGAACATATTTGTGGAGCAATAATGGTAAATAATACAGCCTTGATACTTGGATTTTCTGAAAACTCGTATTCTGGAGGTGTGCCTTCCGGGGTTTGTCTTTTGGAAATAATGGAATTTGAAAGTTACAATATGCCCTTCAGATTAGCCACCAAAATTCAAATTTACTAATGCTCATGTACGGGCTGCTCAACAATAGACGAGACGTCGTTTTGTTAATGTGTATGTATAGCAATTGGTGTTAGGAGAAGCTAGCTGACTTAATGTCAGTTTTGTTTTCTTAATTAAAATTCATCACTCACGTCGAATTCACCTACGTGGTTTTGGTCTCCACGACTGTTGACCTGCCTCAATAGTTTGAATGTTTCACACACACACACACACCCTACTAATGACGCATATATATATATATATATATATATATATATATATATATATATATATATATATAAATAACTATATATATATATATATATATATATATATATATATATATATATATATATATATGTGTGTGTGTGTGTGTGTGTGTATGTATGTATGTATGTAGTGTGTATGTAAGCAAACGAGCTGAGCTGACCATAGTCACGGAGAAGTCACATAGTCTAAGAAAAACTGTGTGTGGAGAATTATAACACCCACTCATATGCTACCACATTTCTCTCGATCTAGGCGTTGCCGTTGCAAAAGAAATAAGAAACTAGGACTAAAATCACGGGCAAAAAGTGATGAAATCCCAAAAGTAAAGCCCATCCACAAGAGACATATGGAGGTAAGGGGATACAAAGGAAGGGGTGGGGTCCCATAGAGCGTTACTCTGTGGCAATGTGATAAAATATGAGGGAAGAGAAAAATAGAAGTAGGAGTCTTTTCTCAACCAGTATAGAAAGCGAGTACCATTATAATACGCATACTGAATAGGCTTCGGTTTGGATAAACCATTGCATGATGATGTGAAAATTATGGAAGAGCGCCTGATTCCAAACTCGTTGTGGTTGTTATAATCACAAATGGGTTCGTGAAAAGTGGCAGACATAGGGTGGGCAACAATTGGCACGCCTGCCAAAAGTGACACGCCAACGATTTCTTTCAGGCGCGCGGAATCTTTGGCTCATCTCAAAAAAAGCCTGCTCATTCCATATATATATATTATTATGGCAGTCACATGCTGCCTCGGTGACGGGGGAAAGGGAGTAGGTGTAGGCTGGGAATCGCTCTTTTCCCATTCAGTGGAAATATTGTGACTCTCCTACTGGAAGGCCGCTAATGTCGTCAAAAGCTTCTTCTAATCGTCGACTCAAATATTGAGCAAGAATCTTCAAGATTTCCTAATGCCGAAGAATTGAAAATGAACGCAACATTTTTTTAGTTTCCCACAGTATAAAAAGTAGGTGAACTATTTTTATGAAGGATAATTCAGGTGAAGTTGAAATGAGTTGACTGACCTTCAGAGCAGCCCAGTTTGGAGGCATGATATTTGTTCATCTTAAAGCTGATTTGGCAAATACTGAAAAGGATGATTTGAGATGGAAGTAACAGAGCCTTGCAATAAAAAGTATTAAATAAAAATTCATGATTTTAAAAACCTTAACCACTGCTTCCCAATTTTCATCAATTCATTATCACGAATCGTTGTTCTCAGTGATGAATTTTAACTTGTTAACTCTCCTAATAGGAGTAGCGTTGGGTATGAAACTAATAGCTCTTGCTTATCTTTGAAGGTTACAAAAAATAAACCTGTTGTATCTTTCTTCAGTTTGTGCTGCAGTCAAAGTTTTACTATTCGGAAATGAACAGGGTCAAAATATTTTTCTTTCTTTGGTTTTGATTTAATGTTTCCTGCTAAAAATTTGGCAAAGATTCACCTCTGCTTAATTTAATATCCAGTTTTGTAGATATAGCTACTTTATAGTTCATCTGTATTTTTCATGCGTCATTAGTAGGGTACCAAAGTCATTAAGGGCTTATCTTTATGAAGTTTTGGGCACTTTATTACGCTATTGGAAAAGTTAAGAAAACTAACTGCTATTAAACCTAATAGGAAAATCACAATTATTGTTTAACTCTTTGCTTTTTATAATCAGAGCCTTACCTTTAAGAAGAGAGAGAGAGAGAGAGAGAGAGAGAGAGAGAGAGAGAGAGAGAGAGAGAGGTCGTTTTCTTTGGTGCACATCGTCGAAGTTTCAAGAGAGGGGACTCCACAATCCTTGATAATGACGTCAGCAGCGCCGTTTGTTGTTTTCGTCATTGTAGTTACGTAGTACCGATTGCGTGATCGGCGTTGTTTCGCAGTGGTGTTGTGTTAACTGTGTAGTTTTGCGATTTTATCTGGCACCTGATGCAAATGAAACCATTCTCTACCGGTTGAGCTGGCGTTTGTTCTTTGGTGGTTATTATAAATTTGTTTTAGTTTTATTTCCTTTAATCGTAATACTTCACGGGTCTGGCTCCTTAATGTAATGGTTAACTGTAGTAGGTTTATTTCGTTCTTGTCTTCTAAACTATGCCTTTTCAGTTGTACGTTGAAGATTTATACTTTGACTTATACTTACATTTAATTCATATTTCAACCGTTTGATGTGCAGACTATTATAACAATGTGAATATCATTTAACTTGCTGATTTTCGTGGACAACGACGTTTAGTGTTTTTTTTTAACCATATCCTGACAATCCTTGGCTATCGTATTAATTTTTTTTGTTAGCTACTCTTAGTAGGCCTTGGATCATTTCTGTACTACAAAAAATTTTGTTCTTGATTGGGGAATCCGATAATCCTATGGGGGTTAGTATTAAACAGCTAATGTACTTTGAAAAGTGAATGTGTTGAAAATCGCCGTAACTTTCATATATTTTTTTCTTGCCTTTAATCTTGTCTTGTCCTGAATTTTGTAGTACTACCAATCCTGATGTATGGTTCGTCCACCTGGGCACTGACCAGAAGAGAGGAGAGAAGGTTGGATGCTTTTGAGATGAAGCTGCTGAGGAGGATACTTTGCATTAAATGGCACGAATTTGATACGAATGAAGACTTCGGGATGAAATTAAGGCAAATGCCAGTTAGTATCAGGCTGAAGAGGGGAAGGCTGAAATGGTTTGCATATGTTAAGAGGGAATACAGACCCCAGGGGAGCACTGAGAGCAGTACAAATGGGAAGAAGACCGCTGGGTTGGCCAAGAACGAGGTGGATAGACATACTTGTCAGATCTTGAAGATGAAATCCAGAACCTAGAGGAAGTGAGGGAAATGGCTCGGGATAGAGACAGATGGAGAGGAACTGTATCAGTCTTATGCCACTGGCCAGTGTCGGGAAGATAAAGTAAGTAAGAGTTCTAGTTTTTAATTAACGCGAGTGTGTACTTTTATAGAGGGAATATAAAACTACTAACAGATTTGAGTGAAATAAGAAATAACACTTTTAATTAGTTAAAGTTGAAGCTAGATTAAAGCTAGATTAACTTATCTCAAGCTATATGGAAATGGGGTTTTTCCCATGGTAGTTATGGCTTATGAAATACTAGTTGGTTAGTTATGGCTTATGAAAAACTAGTTGTTTTAAACAGTTTCCAACCATTTTGTGATATCCAACCTGTTTGATGTAATTTTTTTTCCTCCACCACTACAGGGGCGGGTGCCCCATGCAGGGTGGAGGGCCCTCCCATTCCCTGTTCCATAGGTCTTAGGGCCTATGGACAGGTCATGGGAGGTTTAATCTACTTAATAAATCTTCCTTTTAGGTGGTAAGTGTATTTTTGGAAGTTTACGTAACTTTTAAGAGATTGCGTTAGTTTTTAAGAGTTTATTAGGTAACGTAATGCTCGTATTAAAATATTGATATTTTCCATCTTTCCAGACTTCTGCCGTTTTTAGTGAAGACCTGTTAGCGTAACTGGTAGTTTTGACAATAAAATTTGGTTAAAGAGTATTTAACGTAAGCTTCCAATTACTGAAGTAGATTTAATATTAAATCAATGTTACGCTTTTTAATCTGGTAAATTAAATTACTTAAAAAAAATATTAATTAAATTTGAGCTGTTCTTAAGATATTTATTCACATAATTAGGCAGTAATTTAACTTCTCCTTAAAAGGTCAACTTTTAAAAAAGATTCATAATTTTTAATGCAAGTTTTTGGTACTGCTTTAGAACTTAATTTGACATTTTGAATTTGACTTAAACTAGAATTTGAATTAACATAACTAATTTTTTTATCTGAAGCTTAGTTTTAGTGGTAGTACTGCCAGCCATACCAATACGCCTATATTTTCACTTTACTAGTACAATAGACCGGCTGCTGTTCTGGTCATTGGCTTCAGCCTCTGGTCAGAGGCTTTAAAGTGATTGGTCTATAGTGAGAAATCTAATGTATTGAGAGCTGAGTTCAGTTAAATCAGAAATTTATTTTATTGTCTTTAAGAATCTTAAGTTTGTTATAATTGCATGCATTTCTCCTGTATTTAAAATCTACTAATCAACTTATAATGCTAACATTGCTACATAAATGTTTGCAGGTGAAGTAGTCAGCTTTTTGGCAATATATTGATTTAAACAGTTTTTAACTGTTGTTCTGTAATTTTAAAGAATCCTTGTCTACCATTTGTTCATAGCTCATATGAATGTAACAAAATATCAATTTAAAGCTTTTAGTTCGTACAGGCCTATATTTTCACTTTTAACACAATACAGGTACTTAAGTATGGCTTGTATACAATCATGCCCTTTCTGATAGTTAGTTCCCTAGACTTCCAGACAAACTGACAATTTGCAAATTTGATTTGCAAATTTACTCCGCAACTGTTTTGATATTTTTAAAGTGTTTCTTTGGTCATTTTATTTTTTACCACTTTGGTGCGTTTGGTTCCTTGGTTTGCTAGCAAATGTTTTGAGTTTATGCTGTTCTGGTCTTAGGTGTTATTTGAATTATTGGCTTTTGGGGGATAAAATTGGTTCTGTTATGAAGACTTGGTTCAGTTTAAGTTAAAATCCATTTTAATGGCACTATTTTTTTCATTATTAAAATTGCCAACTTTTTTCCAGACTACTTAGTCTTGAAAAGTGTTACGAAAATTCAAACGTTACGTGGCAGTAAGACAGCAAATTAACGCTTTCAGTTAGGAAAGTTAGTTACTTAGATTACCCTTCTTTTCAAGTTAATAAAAAAAATAAGCAGTAATTGTTTTACCTTTACATCAGTTTTATTGAACTGCGTTAAACAATTTGCGTTAAAATAAGAGCTTCAGTTTGTTAATGGTACAAATTAACGTAACTCGGTTGTCAATTGAAAGCTTATGACTTGAGTGGTGATTCTACCATTCATACAAATCTTTAATTTTATAAGTATTTTAGGATTTAAGTTTATTCCTGTAAAAGCTGCAAACTTTAATGCCGTAGTGTATTTGCCTTTCAGGAGGTGTACTGGAAACAACATTTGAAGAATAGCGCAAACGACATTGTTATTCAAGCAAATAAACAACATTCTGTTGCTCAAGTACAAACATTTGTTATTCCAAGCAAACATCACTTCTGTTGCTAGAGGGCTAACAACATTGTTATTCAAGCAAACAAAACTTATGTTGCTCAAGCCCACCTAAGTTCGTTGATTTTACTCCAAAATAGTTTTAAATGAGGTGAGCCTGGCGTTACTGAGGTACTAGCTTTCGCCATAAATTGTCATGCATTGAGGTTCAAAGGGTAAGGAGTTATGACCCACCAGTAAAAAGTATTAAATGATTCGCTTGTAAATATGCAAGGACGCAATTGTAAATTGGTTATTTTCTCTCCTTAAATTCAGAGATAAACTTAACTTTTTAAGTAGCTTACCTTGGCTAGGCAGCTTTGAAATTCCTCGGGATTCTACATTAAATGCTATAAAACCTGAAGTCAAACCATAAGTACCATTCGCTTGGACATTTTTCAGGAAATCGTTTTGGTTTAATTTGTAAGGAAAAAATTTTCTTTGAAAAGAGATCTTTGATAAGAGATATTGAGTATAATAGGGGAACTTTATGGTTAATAGCCGAAACCATATTTTGTTTGGATGGACTTCAGGTGGGAAAAAAACATTTAATAATAATTATTGTAATCATATGTCGTTTAGAGCCTGTTAGTTTAAATGAAAATAAAAGTTTTAAATTTTAAAAAAGAAACTAATGCTAAAAATGTATCCAGTAGAAACAAATATAGGTTTGTAAAACATTTTCAAGTTACCTTTGGTATTATGGTATTAAAAACTGAACACATTTGTTGTAGTATCTGTTCATATAATGGCAGCGAATATATGGAACATGAGTGTGAACCTTTAGTCTTAAAGAAAATAACGATACGTGGGAGACCGAATTAACTCGCAGGAATCGGTTTTTCCCAGTTGTGGTCATTGGAACCAAGTAAGGTAATTACTATTTAGCAAAAGACACTTCACACAAGGTACCATTTAGAAATTAACCCTCAAAAATAATAGTGTAATTGCAATATATAATAGTATAATTGTATTGCAATAAGTTTGCTTTGATTTTGATTGGAACTGAGATCGGAACTAACCTTTAAACTTAATTAGTTCATTAGTTAATTACAACAGGGTCTCATATATTCTGAATTAATACTAAGCTTGTTACGATATTCTCTCCATTGGGCACACAATGTTCCTTTTTGGAGTCTGACTTGTAACGACATACTGAATAGCTTGTGAAAATATTAATCCATTTATATCGGCGTTGGGTAACATAAGCAGATAATGTTTAGGATATTGGGGCAATAAAACAATATTTGATTAAGAAGACAATTGATGACAAATAAATCCTAAAAATTACAAATGGCAAAAAAATAGTCAAACTGTTTTACTTTATCACGTATGAAGCATTCTATTTAATTTAACTTGGGCATATTCTCAGGTCTAAAGTAGACAGAGAACATAATATGGAAATTAGGTACATACAGAGGATACTCTACAGCGGAAATCTTCTGGATAATTTGCCCGATAAAACTTTATTATCGAGGTATTTTAAATAATTTTCCTTATGGTGGGTGTAATCGCCATAAAGGCAACGCTTTGTATAACTGGCGCATAGATAGTATGCAGAACGTATAGGACGCGTTCCTTAATACTTTAAGGAAAAGATAAATGTAATTGGGTTAGATATAAGGTACTAACTAACCTTCCACAGTTAGTGCCATTCACTATATGACTGGAGGGCTTCACTTGTCCTGGAATTCTCGCCCCTAGCCACAACCCCCACCCCCAAAATCTTTACTATGGCGTTATAAGCTCTCGGAAAATATTTGTGTCCATTCCAGAGACTTTGAGAAATGGCGAAATGAATAAGAGTTGTAATCGAACTGAATGATCTAAGATTTCAATGGTATAAGTTTTCAAGTGAAGCATAAGCAGTAGTAATGATTAAGAATATGCATTTATACAAAGTTAAATGTACGCTATGGCAAGTGATAAGCAAATTTACCTGGTTAAAGGTAAAAATTTAATTAAAAAATTAAAATATTGGCACAGAGTCATTACAAAGAAATTGGGATGAAAAGGAAAATACTTGGCTAAATGAAGTTAAAACAATTGATTGAAAGCTTTAAAAAGCCTGATAGTAAAAGTGCCTAGTTGCCCCGAGGAAAGTAGTTATTACCATTAATGATCAATCTAATTTATGAACGAGTCATGTAGTTAAAATGGGGTGAAAATTACAATCGACCTATGGAAAGACTTTAGCCTCCCAAAAGATAAACACTTAATTGTAAAAAGAAACTTTTTTGGTTTTTTGGGACAAAAACGGTTAATTTAAAAAAAACAAAACTGTAAAAAAAAAAAACTAAAAAAAACCAGATTTAACTGGATGGTCTTTAGGGTCTCATACTAATATTCACAAAGTTGGGTGGGTTACAGGATTTGATTCCCTTAAAGCAGTGAATCTTGACTGCTATAAAAACTTGACTATGTATTTAAATCAAGAAAAAGGGGGGTTTATATCTATTTTGCTAAAACACTAATAACAAAGAGCATAGAGCAGGACTTAAGGCCTGTCCAACACGAGCGGGCCTGATCCGGCGTGCTCCGGGGCGGGTTAACTGGCAAATTTTGGCGGGCTTACCGTGAAATTGTTGTCCATACGGGTGAGGCGATGGAGGGAGGTGGGCGTGCCCAGCGCTGCCAGTAGTCTGTTCTGTGTTGGTACCGATTAGGACATGGTTGCCTACGCAAAGAAGAAGATAACTTATCATTGATAATTGCTGGTGTGTGTGATGAAAAAGAAGGAAAAAGAATATGGTGCAAAGAATGGCCTCCAGTAAAAGAAATGTATTATGGTTAACCGTAACGTCTTGAAAGCCTCAAAGCATCGGGCACCACCATGGTGATTTTGCTACGAGACCCAATCGGGGCAATCTGACGGTTTCTGACCCGTCAAGGTGTGCCCCCGTTAGAGAGGAGGTCCGGCCAGATCAGGGCCCAGTCGTGTGGGATAGGTTGCAGTTATAAATAATTAAACCTAAATACAATACTGGAACCTATAAAACACAGGAGCAGTGTGAAATAATATATAAATAGAGAAACCAAATAATAGAAAGGTAGAGGAAAGGGAGCTCTGAATACAACCGAATTATTAAAAGGTTGTTGCAAAAAACAAAACATTCAAAGGAGATTTCGGAAGAAAAATAAGTTCAATTTATCCCCCTAAAAACCAGTTAAAAATATAGAAAAATTTTTTATTTTTTATCTCGTAACTGTATTTTAAGCCCCGTTTACGGTTTACGGTCAAGCTATGCTCGAGAAACACTTCGACTGTGGGACCGTCAGGATGAAGCAATCTATAATAGTGGAATACTATATTCAGACTTGAAACAGCCTATAAAGTATTTATAAGTAACGTGAAACTTATTCCACTTAAGGCGTAAGTTTCCAAAACAGAAAACCTTGCGTGAATAGTCATCTGATATCGTACAGACAGGAGCCATGATCTTTTTTGTTGCGTTTTAATTTACCAAAAACAAAAACATTAATTTTGGCTCTAGAAATAATTACGGTCAAAACACTTCCTACCATCGAAAACCACTATGGATACATTTTTATTTCCTGCAGCTCGCCCATTTAAAAAATAAAAGCTTTCCTCAGCGTAGCACATTTCGACATTTTTGATTTTTTTATGTAGTAAATAAATGATTTCACATGTATTATGTATAGCTAAAAAATCAATTATTTCTTGCTGCCGTTATCTGAAAAACTGCCAATTGTAAAATGGTTTAATATTCGATGATTTATCAACTATTAATGCAAAAGTTCTTTGATTTCAAAATTTAAATGCTTCAATTTCTGTTCTATAGAAGATTAATCAATTTTTTCTTTCTGGCAACCATTAATTATAAGTTTTTTTTGTTTTGTTTAAAACAGGACTATGAAAGGTTACAAACATAAATTTAAAACGAATAGTACCGTACAGTCAATTTCTGGAAATGTTTAAAGTGTTTCGCATCAGGCTTATTTCACCCCTCCCAAATAAAAAAATTGCTGCATTTTGTTTTTATTGTAGGGCTACCTTAAAATGATCAAGCCAATCATCACAAAAACAAAAAAACCATTATCTCAAAGTACAAAATCCCTCTGATATTCTAGGGAAAAAGATCGTCCTCTCAACAATTCACCTCGATTTGTTAACACATCCATAGTTGCTTTTTTTGTGCATACACGAATTAATCAGCAAAACTAAGCCCCAAGATTCTGCTCCCATGCTATTACCATATAAGCATCAGTCAAATATGTAAAGTCCTCTCTCTCTTCTCTCTATCTCTCTCTCTCTCTACCTCTCTCTCTCTCTCTCTATCTTATATATATATTATATATATTATTAATAATAATATTATATATATTATGTATATATAATATAATATGTATGTATATATTAATAATATGTATATATTATTATATAATATAATATTATACTATAAATATAAAGTAATCCTTAACTATATTTGAATATATATTAATATAAATATAGATATATATATATATATTATATAAGATAATTATATATTAAATATAATATATATACTATATATATATATCATATATATAATAATATTATTATAATATTATAAAATATATATATATTAATATATATTTATTTCTATAGATTATTATTATGTATATAATATTAATATATATATTAATATATAATATATCTATATATAATATATATATATATTATATATATTATATATTATTATATTATAGATATCTATATATATATATTATATATATAATATTATATATGATATATATATATATTATTATATTAATATATATTATATATTATATATATATATTATACTATATTATATTATTTTATATTATAATTATCTATATATTAGATTCTATTATATATATATAATATTATATATATTATATATATATATATATTATAATAATAATATATTATATTATATAATTAATAAGTTAATAGATTCTATTAGTATATATATATTAATTTATATATATATTATATATATATATATTATAATACATATATATATATATAATATTATTTAATTATATATATATATATAGTAATTATCAATATAATATATTATATTATATATTATATATATATATATATATATATATATATATTATAAATTATATAGAATATTATTATAATTATATTATTATATATATATATATTATTATATATATATATATCATTATAATATATCGTATATATATATATTATAATATTATATATATATATATTATATATATATTATATTAATATATAATATATATTAATTATAATATATATAATAATATATATAATATAATATATTATATATATATTATATATATTATAATATATTATTAATTATATATTATATTATATATATACTTTTAAATTTTTATTATTATATATATAATATATAATATCTATATTAATATTATTAAATATATATATATATATATAATAATATATATAATATAATATATTATATATATAATTAATTAATATATATAATATTATATATATATATATATAATATATAATTATATATTAATATATAATATATATATATATTATCTATCATATATTATAGTAGTATATATATATTACTATTATATCATATATATATTATATTATATATATATATATAAAATTATATATATAATATATTTATATTAATCCTATATATATATTATATTATATATTATATTATATATATATGTATTATTACATAATATACTTATAATAATTATATTAAATTATATATTATAATATTAATTATAATATTATAATTAATATATATTATATATATTTATATTATTAATTATATATATATAATTAATAGTATATTATATTATATAATATTATATATTATACCTATAATATATTATATTATATATCATTATATTCTTATATTATATATTATAATTTATATATTATATATAATATGTTATATATATTATATATATATTATTTATATTTATTAATTTTATTTATATATAATTATTTATATTATCTATATGATATACTATATATATATATATATATATTATTATAATATATATATATATATTATTATCTATAATTAATATATATATATATAATATATATTTATTATATAAATATAAGATATATAATATATATATATCATAATATAACTATATATATATATAAATTTATTAATATATATATAATAATATATTATAATAATATAATATATATATCATATAATAATATTAATATATAAATAATATATATATTAATATAATATATATATAATCATAATAATATATATAATTATATATAATCTAATATTATATAATTATATATATAATAATAATATATAATATAATACTATATATATAATAATATAAATATATTAATAATATAATACTATATATAATATAATATATATAAATAATATATATATTAATAAAATATAATAATAATAATATAATATATATAATAATCATATATATAATATATATATAAATATAATATTACTATATATATAAATATAATATAAATATATATATCTAAGCTTAATATATATATAATATATATATAAATAATGAATTCTATATATATATATTATTCCTAATATATATATATAATAATATATATATATTAATAATAAATTACTATAATAATAATATATAATATATATTTAATTATATTTATTTTATTTACTTTCAATATATAATAATAATATCAATAGTAATCTATATATTTAATATTAATATAAATAAATATACTATATAATAATATATAATATACTATAATATATATATAATATAATATTATATTATATAAAATAAATATAATATATATAATAATATAATATATAATCTAATATAATATATAATCTATTATATATTAAATATATATATAATATATTATAATATTATATATAATCTAATATAATGATATAATATAATATATATAATATAATATAAATATATATCTATAATATATAATTATAATATAATATATATATATAAATATCCATCAAGATAATAATATATTATATATAAATATTATATATATTAATAATATATATATAATAATTATATATATATAATATAATATATAATATAATTTATATTAAATCTCTATATATATATTATAATATATATATAATAATATATATATAAATTAATATATTAACTAATATATATATATATAATAAATAATATAATATAAATAATATATATAATATAATATATATCATAAAATAATATATAAATAATATATTAATATATAATATATATAATATAAATATCTATATATTAATATTAATTAAAACTATATATAAATAATATATAATAATATAATAATCTATTAAATATTATATATAATTATAATATTAATAATATAATCTATTATATAAAATTATTATATATAAATATATATTATATATATTTATAATATATATATCAAATAATAAAATATATATAATATCTATATATATCTATATATTATATAATATATATATATATATACTTATATTAATTATTATATTAATTATTATATTATTAGTATTAATATTATTATTTAATATATATATAATTATATATATATTGTATTATATAATTAATATATTAAATATAGTAATATATTAATTATATATATATATTAGTACTATAATATTATATATTATATCTAATTATATTAATATATATATTATAATATTATATATATATTATATTATATTATATATTATATAATATATATAATTGATTATATACTATATCTATATTTAACTATTATATATATATTATAATATATATATAATATATTATATATTATATATAATATCTTATATATTAATATATATATTATTATTTTTATATATATATTATTAATTATTATATTATATATATAGTATATCTATTATATATTATATCATATTATATATTTATATATATAAATACTATATATATTATTATATAATATATATTATATTGATATATAATATATATTATTATAATTATATATATTATATTCATATTATATCTAATATATATATATTATATTATATATATATATATTATATTATATATAATATCTATTAATTAATATATATATATGTATATATATATATATTATTATATAATATATTATATATATACTATAAGTATAATATATATATATATCTATATTACTTATATATATATGAATATTAATTCTACTATATATTTATATATATATACGATTTATATATATATATTATTTAGATTATATATATTATTATATAAAATATAATATAATATATATTATATAATATATATATAAAGTATATATATATATCTATATTATATATATTATATATCTATTATTATATCATATATATATAATATTATATTATATATATATATATTATAGGTATATATATAATATAAAATATATATATATACTATATACTATACTTATATATACTATATATATCTATATATCTATATATTATATAATTATATTATATTATATTATATACTATATTATATATAATATATTATATATTATATATATATTATATATATATGATATTACTTATATATATTTATTAATTATCTATATATTATTATTATATATATATTATTATATTATATATATATATTATATTATATATATTATATATATATTATATTATATAATATTATATATTATTATAAATTAAAATATTATTTATTAATAATATATATCTATATTATTATATAAAATCATATATATTAATAATATATATTATATATTATTCTATATAATATATTATTATATTATATATATATATTATATTATATAATACTATATATACTTATTATATATATATTATTATTAATATATATATATATTATATTTATATATCTATAATTATATTTATAATATAATTATTATTTATTATTCTATATATATATATTATTATACATTCTATATTAATATTATATATATCTATATATATTTATAATATATATATATAGTTATCTATAATAATTAATTATACTATATATATTATTTATATATATATAATATATAATGTTACACTGGGTTTGTTTCGAAATTAGAGCCCCCCCACCCCCATCCAGAGAACAGATAGAAAGTTATGAAGTTTTCTGCTATTAGCCTTATCCCTCCAAGTCTATTATCTTAAGTTTCTATTAAGCTATTTTTCATTTTAACATTTCTTTTATTTTCAGGCTGAG